>NW_028249268.1:0-138971 GCF_964263255.1 Lissotriton vulgaris
CAAATTCAGCGCTAAGATACCTATGGGTGAACGTGCGCTGGTATGTACGTGTGTGTGTGCACATGCCATTTATTGGTTATAAAAATGCTATACTTCACATACAGAGGTCAAAGTCAGGCTGTGTTTGGTCACCAGTTGCAGCTTGTTCTTTAACATCTCATCCATCCCTCTCTTCCCTCTCCCTCTTTCCTCCCTCCCTCCCTCCCTCCCTCTCTCCCCCAACCCTCTGTCTTAATTCACATTAAGCAGCAGATGATGTATTATGTGTCTCACCCATCCCCTCTCTACAGACTTGGCCATGCTATCTGAGCCTTTCAGATTCCTTTAGTTTGACAGCTACTCCACACCAAACAGGGCTGTCCTAATTAGCTCCTCCCACATGTTTCTACTCTGTATCCTTGTACTTTGTGCACACGGAGTCTGGTGGCTCAGTAGACTAATGCGTCCACTGCAGGGCCCTGTGTTCTAGCTCATGGTCACCGGTTCAAATCCCGGCAGGTCCTACCTTTCATTCATCTGAGGTCGATAAAATGAGTTGGCTAGCAATAAAAATCTGTTATTCAGCGCTAAGATACCTATGAGTGAAGGTGCGCTGGTATGTACGTGTGTGTGTGTGTGTGTGTGTGTGTGTGTGTGTGTGTGCATGCCATTTATTTCAAATCCCTATTGAGTGACACATTTCCTGCATTCCTTTGGTGTTGCTCACAGATCTGTTGCGAGAAGTGGTGTCGGTCCAGCGGTCGTGACGCAGTGTCGGTCCAGCGGTCGTGACGCAGTGTCGGTCCAGCGGTCGTGACGCAGTGTCGGTCCAGTGGTCGTGGGGCGCATCGGTCGTGGGGTGACGTCGGGTGGAAAATCAGATTCCTGGTACTTGTTACTGATTGCATAGTAACAAACTAGCTGGAGAGCTCCGCGATGGCCTACAGTCCAGTTTCTAAGGCTTGCAAACGACCCAGATCAGTACAGAGTGAACACAGAACCTTCCGGGAAGCGTGGGAAGAAGAGTACTTGTTTGTGGAATGCCCAAAAGAAAAGGCCACCTGTTTGCTTTGCAAAGAGAAAGTAAATGTTCTTAAGAGGTATAACCTTGAACGGCACTACAGAACGCGGCACTCTGGATTCACTGCGAACTTCCCACTGAACTCAAAACTGCGTTCTGCAAAAGTGGCATCATTAAAGCAAGCACTTCTTTCCCAGCAGAAGATCTTCCTTTGCCAGATGAAAGAATCTGAGGCTGTTACAGAAGCGTCTTTCAAAATTTGCTACTTGCTTGCCAAACATAAAAAACCTTTCACAGATGCAGAGCTGATGAAGCAATGTTTCCTTTCCGCAGCAGAAATTTTATTTGACAGCTACACTAATAAAGCCAGCATTTTAAAGGAAATTGGTTCATTGCAGCTATCAGATTCAACATGTGCACGCAGAATAGAGGCAATGGGACAAAACGTCAAGGAGCAGGTGATCCAAGCAGTCAGAGAGTCACCGTTCTACAGCATTGCCATGGATGAGTCAACAGACATAGGCGATGTGGCCCAGTTATTAGTTTGGGTGAGGTATCTGGACCAATCGCTTCATCCCAAAGAAGAGCTCCTCTGCCTTCTACCACTGCAAGGGCACACAAGAGGAGAAGATGTACTGGACAGTATGTGTAACTACTTTAAAACAAATGACATACCACTGAACACTCTTGTCAGCATAACAACGGATGGGGCTCCTGCCATGGTAGGCCATGACAGAGGCTTCGTATCTATGCTTAAAAAGAAGCTCATAGGACAGACTGTGATAGACTACCACTGCATTATTCATCAGGAAGTGTTGTGTGCAAAATTAAAGCATGGAGAACTGAATAATGTCCTAAAAGGTGCAGTGAAAATTGTTAATTTTATCCGTGCCAAAGCTCTGAACCATAGACTTTTTAAAGCAATGCTGCAGGAATCTGAAGCGGAACAAACCGACGTCTTGATGCACACTGACGTGCGTTGGCTAAGCAAAGGGAAGGTTCTGGAGCGGTTCATCGCATTGCTTCCTGAAATTGTACTCTTTGTGAACAGTAGAGGCCAATCGTTCCCAGAACTAACCAATGTGAAATGGCTTGTTATGCTCCATTTTCTTTCAGATCTTTTCACACATTTTAATACTCTCAATTTGACCCTGCAAGGTAAACAACAGCTTGTGTGCTCCCTCATGAATGGTATTTATGCTTTTGAAAGTAAGCTTGTGCTATTCAAAGAACAACTGGATGAAAGTGACTTCACCCACTTTCCAAAACTGTTGGCTGTAATGCAGAGGTTTCCAGAGGCACAAGAAATTCTGGCAAACCTTGACCCTGGTGCATGTCTTGAGGAAATTTCTGGGGAGATCAAACGACGATTTTCGCAGTTCAGAGCCCTCACCCCTCTGTTCAGGCTGGTTGAAAACCCCTGGATGGTGAGTGCACGGAATCTTGATGTTGTTGCCCTTATTGGCATGGAAAGGGCTCAAGCAGAACTAGAGCTCATTGACATGCAGCACAATTCAGCCCTTGAAGCATCTTTTTTGGGGCAAGCACCAGAAGAATTCTGGAAAATTGTGCCCCCTGACAAGTTTCCTCTTCTTGTTACAGTGGCCCAGAAGGTACTTTGTATGTTTGGGTCAACCTATGCTTGCGAATGTTCATTTTCCACAATGGGACTGTTGAAGAGCAAACTTAGAAATAAACTTACAGACATACATCTGGAGCAGCTCTTAAGGCTTGCCGTTTCCAACTTGGTACCAGATTACCGAAAACTAATTGGTGACATGAAATGTAAAATAAGTTCATAGTGTTTGTGTTTAACATATCTATTTTTGGGACTCTGAAGCCTATGCTGCACTGGGCATGTGCTGAATATCCGGTTGCTGCAAATTGCCATTCAATCCCACTTAAGATTGCCCTTGTCTGCTAATAAAAAAAATATTATAAACATGTGCTGCATGTAGTTACATCTGCTTTGGAAATACAGCATTGTCTAGTAATGTTTTGAAACAGGACATTTTTTTTTTACCCCCTCTAGCCCCGCCCCCAATGACCCCGCCCCCCAAATGACCCCGCCCCCACCAGTGCGGCCCTCGGCCACAAACCACACTGTAAATTCGGCCCCCGAGAGAAAGTTTGTGAGTACCCATGGTGTAGAAGAAAGAGGTAAAAAAGACTTAAAAATCGAGGTACACAAACAAACTAAAAGGGGGGAGGAATTGTGTTGGAAAGATCAAAGTCTAAAGATAACTACTAAATCCTGCTGGTTAAATTGGAAAAACGAAATAGGGAATGCTATGAAATATAAATGTCGTGTAGAATAGTATCAATAAACATTTGTGGACTCAATGAGATCAATAAGAGGTTAAAAGCTGCGTCACTGTTAAAATCTTTTAAACCGGATTTAGTGTGCCTTCAGGAAACACACATTGAGGGCACTAAGGTCTACTTACTTGATCAACTAGGTTTTAATGTTCTTGCAAAAACTAATCAGAAAACCAAGACAAGAGGAGTGGCGATACTGGGCAGGAAACAGGATACAATAGTTAAGAGAAAGCTGGAGGACAAATGGGGAAGATGGGTTATAGTTGAATTATTGTTTAGGGGGGAAACCTTTACGCTTGTTTCAGTCTATGGCTCTACTGGAGATGACCCAGACGTTCCTCAATTCCTAGATGCAGAACTTGCTCAGTGGCCTGAGCCTATTATATTATGCGGCGACCTGAATTTTCATGATTCAGATAGTAGTTTTTTAGACCCTAACAGGAAGTATGCGGGGAGGAAAAAAAGAACCTATAGGGCTCTAGCAGATTTAGCAAGGAATAACTCTCTAGAGGATCCTTGGGTACATTGCCATCCGAATCTCGACGGGAGTACTTTCTTTTCAGCGCCCCATCAGATCTTAGTCAGGCTGGATTATTTTTTAATTACAAGAGGGCTGCTAGACGGTGCGAGGATAGTAAGAGAACCAAGGATCATATCAGATCACAGTCCGTTAGTGTTAGATGTAAATATTGGGCAAAGGAGAAATAAGAAGCCGTCGCAATGGACATTCGACAGAGCACTCCTTCAGGATCATAAATATAGGGAAAGAATGGCTGAATGGATTAAGGAATTTTGGGTAATTAATAGAGGTACTTCATCGCCAGGGATTGTGTGGGATGCTTTTAAAGCTGGAATACGAGGAGAGACCCTTAGTTATGTTATTAGAACGCAAAGAAGAGAAAGGGAGGAACTAGGAAGAAATAACGAATCAATTAGAGAGGCAGAGGAGGAACTCATGTTGGCTATACAAGCGCACACACCAGTTGAGCAGATATTGTTAAAACTAGTCGCTCTCAAAGCAGTGGTCATGGAAGGGATGGCAAAAAAGACGGTGGAGAAATATTTAGCCAATAAAGAAAAGGCGTATGAACTCAGCGAAAGAGTGGGTCATATATTAGCGGTGCGAGCTAGACAAAGAGATGGGATGGCTGATATTAAGGAGATCAAAAATGGTCAAGGAATTAAAGTTAAGGGTGCAGAACAGATTAGAGAGGTTTTTAGGCAGTTTTATACGGAATTATATCAGGCAGATGGGCATGGAAGAGAGGAGGACATGAGGGCATATCTGAGGAATATTGAGCCATCATACTTGGAGGAGTCAGACAAAATGGAGCTGGAAGAGAAACTCAAGGTGGATGAACTTGTTGAAGCGTTGAGGGAACTCCCATCTGGGAAGGCTGCTGGCCCGGACCAGATTCCAATTGAATTTTATAAGGTCTTTCAGACCTCTCTGCTAGCAGACATGTTTAATATAATGGCGTCAGCACAACTGGGTGAAACTGTTCCATGTTCTTGGGGTGGCGCAGACATCATTGTTATCCCAAAAAAAGGTAAACCGCCAGATGTCCCAGGCTCTTACCGACCCATCACCTTAATGAACGCCGATGTCAAGGTGTTTTCAAAAATATTGGCAAAAAGATTATCTAAGATAATTGAATCTTTAGTTACACCCTCTCAGCATGGATTTATTCCAGGGAAAGGAACAACCCACCATACTAGGCAGGTAATTACGGCATTTGATGTAGCAGACATCCTGGAAGATCCAATGGCAGCGGTGTTTCTTGACGCTGAAAAGGCTTTCGATAGGGTCTCATGGGGTTATCTATGGGATGCTCTAAGGTGGCACGGTATAGGACCAGGATTTATAAAGGCTCTGCAGACGCTATACATAGCCCCGACGGCCAAGATAAGAGTCAATAGAGGTTACTCAGCCGCAGTTAACATCCAGAGAGGTACAAGGCAGGGTTGTCCCTCTTCTCCCTTACTGTTTGCTCTATATCTTGACCCTTATATTCGTAAATTGGAAACGAATCAACAAATATTACCATTAGTACTAAACGGTTGTAGACTTAAATCACTAGCCTACGCGGACGACGTCGCCATCTTGACTCCAGATCCTGTAGCCGCCATCAGGGCAATTGAATCAGAAGCTGAGAGGTTTGGCCAGTTCTCTGGGTATAGTTTGAACACAACTAAAACACAGATAGTTAAAAATCAGTGGGTAACGTGTAATGATGTAAGAGTGACAAATATGGCAACTTATCTAGGGGTGCAAATGACGGCAGAAGTAAGTAAAATTGTGGAAAAAAATATGGATCCCTTGATAACTCAAATGAAAAAAGATCTAGAAAGAATGAACAATTTACACCTGTCGCTAGTTGGTTGCACAAATATTATCAAAATGATGATTTTACCCAAATTTTTGTATGTATTCAGGGCTGTACCATTGTTGATTGAAGCCAGCTGGTTTAATTGCATAGAGGCTATATGTAACAGGTTTATATGGGCCCAAGGTAAAACCCGGAGAGCTTATAGGTACATGACACTCCCTAGAGAAAAAGGGGGATGGGGGGCACCAGATTTTCGCTTATATTATATGGCCTCTGTGCTGCAATATATTCAAGGCCTTATTGGTGGAAGCCCTGACGATGTTAGAATGCAGAAAATGTCTACAGATGTGTATGCTGTTGCCCTAGGGGTAAATGCTGAGAACTGCTTTTTAAAGTGCATTGATTATAGCTATTTCAAGAGGACTAAGTTTAAAACTGTTAAAGCGGCTGTTACGACATGGAATGCATTCTTGAAGAGGGTAAAACTTGGGAGGTATAACATATATGTCTTATTAAATAATAATAGGTCACTTCCCAAGGAAATTTTTGGAGATCATACTATGGCAGAGTGGGCACTAAAGGGGGTTACGCAAATTGGAGATTTATATACACAAGATGGCTTTATGCAATTTTCAGAGTTGAGAGGAAAATACGGCTTAGATAATAGGGGATTTTTCAAATATCTACAGGTTAGAAGTTTCCTTAATAATAAGGTTGGGGGCCCGGCAGGTTTTAATAAAATGGAAATAATGGAGAAAATTAAACTGTCGGGGGATTGTACCATCAAGTCCTTTTATGCAGCATTGGTGAAAGACAAGCAGGATGATTTAGTTAAATTTAGTAAAAAATGGGAAGATAAACTGGGTATTGATACTAGACTTTTTTATGATTCTTTGAATTTTGGATCTACGATATTATGTGCTGCCCCGCTGCAATCGCAGCATTATAAAACATTGTACTCTTTGTACTTTACTCCTGCAAAGATTGCGAAATGGGGAGGGAATCAAGGAATCAATTGTCCCAGATGTAATGAACTGGAAGCTGATAGCGTACACATCTTTGCTACATGTCCACAACTAAGAACTCTGATTAGGGAAATTGAGGGGTTTTTGGCGAACTCACTGGATATTGAGATATCTCTTACACCAGTTTGGATTATGTTAGGGGTGAGTGATGACGAGCAGACTCAATATGCTGAATTCCTTTTTGTAGTAATGGCTGTCTATAGACTAACAATAGCCAGGGCATGGCTAGATAAAAGCCCTCCGAAAATGCAAAGTTGGTTGGCAAATACCCTATATGCATATAATATAGAGGAAAATTTTTTTGCCCGAAAGGGGAGGAGTGGAAGACGTTTGGGGAGAAGAATTTGGGAGCCATTATGTAAATGGAAAGAGAGACAAAGAAGGAATAGCTAGGGGGAGGGGTAGGTAGTTGCCTTTACTTTGATGTCGAGTTTTTTATTTATTTATTTATTTATTTTTTCTTCACTGATTTCGGACTTTGTTCACTAATTATAGTTGATTTGTATAATTGTGTACATTGTGTTTGGTCGGATTTATGGTATAATTTATCTGTTAGTATTTAAGACTTGTGATATAGGTAATGCTCATAATTCATTGTTGTAATGAAGTAAAATAAAAAAATCTTATAAATAAAAAAAAAAAAAAAAGCAGCAAAACTCAGAAAAGTGGATACAATTTGGCCAAGACGAGCATAAAGCTTCGTTGTTCGTGAATGATATTCATTATGACATTATCAGATCCGCAACGGTCCCTAACAGCACTGCTAAGGGAGCTGGAATGCTTTGAAGGAGTAGCTGGCTTATGCATTAATTTGACAAAATCCTTCCTATGCAATTTGACACTCACAGAGGAGGTAATGGAGGGTTAGGTGGAATCTACACCCATTCCAATGGGCAAAGAAAGAGCTAACATATCTAGGGATAAGACTGACCCCCAAAATGTCAGGATTGTTTGCTGCTAACTACCCCCCTCCTGCGACAGCTCCGAGCCGACCTTAAGAGATGGGCGCCCCTTTTTCTCTCCTGGATAGACTGAATCTATGCCCTCAAGTTAATGGTCCTCCCAAAATTCATACATTTATTTCATAGCCTACCTATCGAGCTAGAGGAGACTTCCTTCAAGAAGCTCACTCAATAGTAAAAAAAAATTATAGTGCAAAATAAAAGCCAAAGGCTACCATTCACTCTCCTTAGAAAGCCCAATGACGAGGGGGGATTGTCACTCCCAGACTTAACATTATATTTTAAAGAGGGGCAGCTACGCATCATAGTGTAATCGTCGCAGCGAGAATCGGACAAACATTGGTTATGTATGGACTGTGCGATCACGGGGAGGGTGATATAGGATTTATTATGGAATCCAAAGGCGGACCGTCCGTCTAATGCATACAGAAGAACACCCACCAAGACGACTCTTAAAACGTGTGATAATGTTCTCAAGCAGACCGAGTGGACTTCGTTCCAATCTCCATTCACCCCCATTCATTGCAATCCTGCCTTCCCGCCTGTTTTGTAACCGGGCCCGTTCGACACATGGATGGAGGGGCGGTGTCTCACCCTGTCTAATATTTTCCATAATTGTGATATTTTAACATTTGAGAACTGCCAAAAAGAATTCCACCTACCCAATACAAAATGTTATCACTACATGCAAATACGAGACTTGGCTTTGCAATTGGTGGTTAGAGAAGGGGCGACGAGAGAACTCACAACGCTAGAGCATTTTGTGAAAGGGGAAGGCACAGTGAAGGGGGTGATTTATTTTCTGTATTCTCTTCTCTGGCATACACTGCCTTCTATATGTCTGGGAAACCTTGAATTCTGGGAACATACATTAGACCAGGAGATTTCAGACACACAATGGGAGGTCCTCTGGAGAGACATAAAAAATCACAGCCACTCGCTGGGTCAACGTGAGGCACAATATATGACACTATGCGATGGTACCTTTACCCCACAGAACTAAAGAAAATATTTCCTAACACGTTGGAGTTTTGTTGGAGAGGATTCAGAATGATAGGAGACCTCCGCCACATATGGTGGGACTGCCCAACCATCCATCCTTTTTGGTTGGAAATCCTGCTCAAATCAAAGAAATATTAGGTTATCTCATTCCCACATCCTCAAGTTTTGCACTTTTTGACCTTAGAGACTCAGAATTGAAATTCCAAACAAAAGCAGACCAGGCCATAGTGTGGGTATGTCTCGGGGGTGCCAAAACAGCAATGGCGCCCGCGTGGAAAAAATTGATGCAGCATCTCTCACACAATGGCATGCTCAACTATGGCAAGCGCTAACCATGGAACGGATGAGTGACATTTATAGGGATGAGTTCAAAAACTTTGAATACTCATGGGTCCACTGGTGAAATTTCTGTCAAAAGGCCTCCCGCTGACAACCTGCCCCATGAGAGTAAGAGCTCTACATCTGTTCCAATTCTAAACCAATGCGCTCAACGCCAGGAGAACGCTCTCCATAAAGCTCCCAGCATCTACCAAGACACCCAGACTCCCTAAGGGCTTAGCTAGTTAGGCTCTTCCCTCTCTGTCTCTATCTTTTTTTCTTATCTCACCTTTTCTATCTATCTCTTTCTCTTTGTCTTTCTGGTTTCTTATGTTGCTGTGGATAAATCATTGCTGTGGATTTCTTCTCTACGTTATATGTAAATCGGGACTACCCAGTTCATCAGGTTTAGTCTGAAGAGATAACCCCATTGCTCTCCCTCCCTTATAGGCAAATGAAAGCAACAATATAAGCAAGATTGTCAGAATAAGGCTTGGTGGGTAGGGGAAGGCTATAGAGTAAAGGAAGGGAGATCTTTTAGGAAAACATATTTAGTAATTTTATTATGTACGTTATACCCATTTATAATGTGGGTCTTTAATGGTTATACACGAAGAGATTACAAGGAGGAAAATGACTTGAACTATCCAGCAGAATCCAATCTTGGAATTTGAGTAACAATAGAGGCAAAGAGTTCAATACATTTGATGTATTGCAATGTTTATTTCTTGGATCTGGAAAACTCAATAAAAACAAGTTTGACAAAAGAATCGACCAAACATATATTGGAAACTGTCAATCACAGAAATCTTGTACCTCTATACAATTGTTGTTAGAAAACCAAAATACTGAATGCCAGTAAAAATAAAGTAGCCTCTCTCAGTGGGGAAATATGGCGGCGGGTTAGTCTGGTTGCAAGCTCGCTCTCCTCTCCTCCATATTCCGAGTTAAACCCCCTGAGCCTTTCTCTAAAGGAAACAAACTTACACGCTCTCCCTCTGTGAGTTTCTGCTCTCCCACTGCTACTACTTCATTGCCTCAGTGGTCCGATTCTCTTAGTGGCGTCCTGTGTGCCTTTGTCTCCGGTGCCTTCCCTGGCAGCTCCCCGTGGCCGGCGGGGCTTCGCTCCACCATTTCTCTGGCCGGCGGAAGGGGCACAGTGGCTCCTTGGAGACAGGGAGACTCTGCTTTTTTTTTAGGACTTTTGTTCTTTCTGTCCCTGAAGTCTGAAAATGCCTCAGAGCTGGCTGGCGGACTCACCTCAGCTCCATGCATCATCAGGGGCAGCTGTTTCAGGCTACACATGGCATTTGCCTTGATAGGCGTGCTGCTTCAAGGATCTCTTTCCGGGGTACTCCAGGCAGGAATTGTCCCTGTCGGGTACCCCGTTTGGTAAATTGTACCACTGGCAGCTTTGAGAGGACTGAGTTGTTGGGCAGACTATCACTCCACAGCTACACCATCATTAAGTAACCCTCAACTCTCATCTGCCTCTTCAGTCTCTTCCTTTTCCTTGCCCATGAGCCCTAGATGTGTCAAGTGCTTCAATAGCAGGGAACCAAGTACTGCTCTCCCTCCTAAGCAGACAGCCCGGAGAAGAGGGAAAGCAAAGCCTACTAAACCAGCCGCTCCGCAAGATGAACAAGAAATACAGGGGGAGCACGTGGCACACTTGTTTTCTCTGAGACTGCTGACTTCACTATTTTACACCCACAGACTGAGGGTTTAGTTGGTGAAAAAGGGATAGAGGTCCCTAGTAGATACGCTTTGCAAAATAAAACCTTCAGTATCCTGGGGTCTCTTGTAAGCTCTACCATCATTCCATCTGCCCCTATCTTTGGGAAAACTGTGACTTAAAAGCCCAGCAGAAAAACAGAAGGGAATCTGTCTCTTAATTCTCAAAATCCCTCTTCAATTCCCTCAGCACAACAGTGAAAGGGAGCACCTCAAGTTCGGATAACCCCGTCCCTTAGATATTATTTTAAGATACACACTAAAATCCAACAGGCTGGTCCAATCCAACCAGAGGCAGTGGAGTCATATCCAGATAAGGGTTCTGGGCCGAGGCTCCTGGAGTAGGCATGGATCCTTAAAAGGATAATACCCACAGCAGAGGGGGCGGTGCACTTCAATATTCCTACTTCAAATAGGTTTCAGGTTCCTGTTGAGATAAGCCAAGCTTCCACCTTGATTGCCCCTGGAGACCTACCAACCCTAAATAGTGCTAAAGAACTGGAATTGGCACGTATTTTAGGGGCTTTATCTTCAGAGATAAGAAACAAGTCGCTATCTCGGAAAAGAATCAGGCAAAAATTCAAGATTCTTGGGAGACCATAGAGGTTAAAATGTCAGCAGTTACGGAGAGAATCTGTGTTATGGAAGCCTCAGTTGAGGCCCTCAATAAGGAAGTGGAGGCCAATTGTATTGAGGTACAATCATTAAAAAGTGGCGAGAAAGCCATGCTGGACAAAATGTAGTCTTTAGAAAATAACGCTAGGTTCTTAATATTCCAGAAGGTCTAGAGTGAAATAACATCAAAAGCTTTTTCATAAATGTATTAAAGGAGATTACTCCCACTATCAATCCACAAGACTTAGAGGCCAAACTCCAGAGAATTTACAGCGAACCCTTCTCGAAAAATCTGAACAGGAAAACTCCCAGGAGAATTTTGGTTAACTTCAAAACATATACACTAAAAGAGCAAGTGCTGTCTGGGGCTTTAAAAGCAGGTAGCTTCACTAAATTGGAGTGGTCTTTTCAGATTAGGTTGGATCTCTCGAGAATCACGCAGGACAGGCAATGGGAATTGATGAAATGTATGCCAATTTTAAGATCTTTAGGCGCAACAGTTCAACTGAGATTTCTGGCTGTGGTGGGTTAGTCTGTGACTGTCACCCACTGTCCGTTTTTATCAAGAAGACACAGAACAAGTGATGAGTATGGGAGAGCGTTTGTGTTTTTTATTGTGGTTCCCTTTATGTCCAGTGTTCCCAATACTTTTGGGGTAGACGGCCTTGAAGGAAAGTTACTAATAATCACAAGGAGAATGGACACTAGTTTCTGCAAAAACCATTAGTTTTTATCGAAAACCCTCATAGACTTCCTGGAATTATCGTAGCGGTATATCTTTTTTCCGCCCCATCAGGAGTCCTGGCAAAGTCATTGGGTCAACGATTAACGTGCAGGATGCCTGCCTCACCCGAGGCTACTTCTGGTGTATGCAGAAGTGTCCAGAAATCAAAAAAAGGGAGAAAAAATTAAGTAAAAAAATAATGACTTAGTCAAAAAGGAAAATTTTAATATAAAAGAAAGACTAGTCACTATCATTAAGAACCATTGTGATATGTAGGTAGTTGAGTTATTGGGCTACAATATCATTGCCAGGACTCCTGAAGGGGCGGAAAAAAGATATACCGCTACGATAATTCCAGGAAGTCTATGAGGGTTTTCGATAAAAACTAATGGTTTTTGCAGAAACTAGTGTCCATTCTCCTTGTGATTATTAGTAACTTGTATAGGGGAACCGAATGGACTCCTTATCCTCTTCCCTCCTTTTTTGATATTGGCCTTGTAGGAAAGGCCACAACAAAACAAATATGATGCTATATACATATATATGGGAATGGTGTACCCATCTACAGTTCCCTACTCCCGTGATGTGCCTAAGTGAGGGGAAGGGTTGAGGTGCTCACAGCTTGGTGCCCCGTAGTCCAGCCCACCAGCCCCGAAAAGAATAGAAACCAGGCCCTTGCCTGAACCAATGGTCCTCTTGGACCGCGGGGAGGGAAGTCGCTGCCTCCTTGCTGGAGTACCAGACTCCGGGGCACTGCTCCAAGAGCGGACAACTTTGTCTTCTTCCACCTCATCTCAGGATGGGTTCCTGGTCTGTGGTATCTCCGGGGCTCTTCTCCAGCATCTCAACCTCTTCTCCTGGGTCCATCCTCTCGAGTCCCTCTTGTTCCCCGCATACAGCGATGGTTGTCCTCAGCTTCAGACAGGCATTTTCAGCACCGCCTCCGGGGCTTGCTGTTGCCGGTGTGTGGCTTCCGGTGGCTCTGTCTGGACTGCCTAGTCTACTTCCGGCCAGAGTACCTCGTCCGCCATGTTGGAGTGGTCAGGCCATGCCGATGTGTGGGGGAATCTACCACACCAGCCCTACTTAAGGTCATGTGGAAGAACAAAAGGCTTAACTTTAGTGATCCCAAGGGATTTTCATTGATCAAGTAAACGCTTAGGTATGGTTGTTTGGTTGTTTGTTTGTTGTTTTCTTTTTTTGGTTAAAGTGAGCTCCAATGGGTAATCTTTTCATTATAACCAGATTATCTTTAGGGAGGGTTCCCTTGGGTGGTCTTGGTGGGGGGTGGGGGAGGGTCGGTAACATGAGAAGCAAATTAGTTCTGTACTTCACTGGGTGGGGAGCATATTAGGTAAAAAAGAAAATAAGTCCTCAGTATTCGGCTATTTTAAAGAAGAGTGTAAGTAAGAGTGGGGTAGGCCACCACCAAGTCGTTCAATTAGTGTAAGACACTGGATTTGATCAAACTTAAATGCCTATTCTGAACCCAATTAAAATCTTACCATGGAATGTTAATTGTCTCAGAGTAGCGGGTAGACGAAGGAGAATTCTCCAATATCTGAGCCAATCGAAATATGATAATATCATTTTACAGGAAACGCACCTAACTATTAATGAATGGGAGGTTGTTCGATCTAAGCAGAAATGGATTGAAAGTTCTTATCATACTTCCCAAACATGTTGCACAAAAGGAGTAGCTTTTATTTAAAAGAAAATTGGCTAAGGCGACCCCCAGGGACTTTTAAGGGTCGATGGATTATTGCCGATGTTAAGATCTAGAGTGAGTGGCTTGCTTTAGTGGGATACTATGGACCAAATATAGATGATGAAGCTCCTCTAAATGCTATCTATAACCATTTTCTAGAATCTAACTTTCCTATTATTATCGGAGGTGACTTTAATATTCTCCTGAATCCCTCTCATGATAGATCTAAAGGGGTGGGATTAGTACCCACTAAAACGTGTTCTTTTATCAGAGTTTTAATGGAAGACCTAGGCCTTATAGATAACCGGAGAGCAAAAATCAGGGGAATAAGGGGCCCTCCAAGTTTTACATTCCACAGTAAAAAAATATGGGCATTTTTCCAGAATCGATTTCCTCTTAGTAGATGCCAGGCTGACAAACAGTGTTAAATCAGTGAAACATATTCTGGAACATCTTTCAGATCACTGTGCTGTGCGGATGGAATTACAAATAGTGAGAGATTCATCGATTGGAAGATGGACCTTCGATAGAGCTCTACTTTCTGATGCATTAGTAATAATACATCCAAAAGAGTGTTTATTAATGAATGACTCCTCTGCCCCCCTACAGGTGATGCCTATAAGCATTTACTATAGGCAGATTTATAAGTCTTGTTGCAAAAAAAGCATAAGGAAACCAGAGCATTAATTGAAATTCTGGAAGCGGACATCACTAGAGCTCTGAGTGAAAAAGTTACCCAACAAGATAATCAAGAGCAGAGGGAGGAAAACACTAAGGTCCTAGCTAAAAGGCAGGCGTAAGTAGATTATTTAGATAGCATTACTAAAGGAAGACTAGCAAATGAGCTCATTATGAATATGGAAAAGAATGTGGAAAGCTCCTTGCTTGGAAATCTTGCATCAAGCAAACAAGGAATATAATTAAGGAGATTGCTAATGTAGAATTGGGGAGGTCTGCTCGGAGAACACTAGAATAGAACAAGCATTTGAGTCCTTCTTTCAAGATTTATATACAGAGGATCAGGTAGTCGCTGACACTCAAATTAAAAATGATGTTGATAGAATAACTCTACCCTCTTTTGTTGATGAGCAAGCTTTACAGTTGAACATTTCCCTAGAAGAACTTAAGGCTACAATGAAACATCTAAAAAGTGGTAGTGCCGTGGGGATAGAGGGTATCCCTAATGAGTTTTATATTTCCCTTGTTGAGGAAATTTCCTCTGTCTTAGTGAAATTATTTGATAGCATTTTCTCCGATGATATTCTGATCCCTAAGTCCTGGGATGAGGCAGCTGTTACCCTAATTTTGAAGCCTAATGAAGCCCCAAAAAATATGAGTCCTGTAGGCCAATGTCCCTGCTGAACTGCGACTAAAAAATCTATGTGCAAATTTTAGCAGGGAGGTTTAATCCTGTGATGGGTTTCCTGGTCCACCACGATCAGAACGGATGTATTAGGAGTCGTCAACTTCATGATTTAACCCATGAGCTGATTGGTGCAATTGACATCGCCTCAGCTAAAAAACTACCTCTTACCGGTTGTATGACGTTACAATGCATGCTCTTACCCCTCATGCCTTTGCAACACAAAACTTTACCCCGCGCAGGAAATTGGAATAGTTTAATTTACTATTCCAACTCCAGTATCTGCAACAGTAGGGAAGGGTTTGGAGTTAAATCCAACACCTTCCAAACCCTGCTACACACCTTTCAAGCTGCAACGGCATGCAGGGTAATGGCATGCGTTTTAACACTTGCAGTGTAACAGCTGTTTCCCCCCTTACCATCTTTGCATTTGGCATGGCCAAAGCCTTTGACAGGGTGAGTTGGCCCTTTTTATCCTATATGACTCACATATTTGGATTATGGGGATAAATTTGACCAGGGTGTCCCCTCTCCCCTTTACTTTTTGACTTATATATAGAACCCTTGGCTTGTAACATCAGGGCTAGTGAAATATTTGCTACGTTTGAATAGGAGGGGCGGGTGACAAAAGGAGCCCTCTATGTGGACGACTTGATGCTCTTTACAAGGGAGAGTCCTATTATACGGCCTAGGTTGGAGCAACTTTTGTTGGATTTTGGGAGGGTTTTCAGTTATTTAATTATTCCACAAAAACAGAAATTATGTCCAGGAATACAAAAGTAAGTATCCCATTGGTTAAACAACAAATTAGATATTTACGTGTACAAATTACACATGACATCACTAGATTAACCCAGGTAAACCTTGAATCAAAAAGGAAAGAGACAGGAACACTACTAAGATCATAGGGTAGTCTCCCGCTCTCCATATTGGGCCTCTCTAACCTGATCAAAATGTACATTTATCTTTGATGCAATTCCTTTATCTTTTAATCTTCCAGCATTAAAAGCTTTACAAAGTGACATAACCAGTTTTCTCTGGTCTAATAAGGGGGTGCAGATCACTTGGAGGAAACTAAGAAACTAAGAAGAACAAAGCAAGATGGAGGTATAGCTCGCTCTGACTTTCATTTTGATTGCTATGCTTTTCAACTAAAGAATGTAAGATCCCTCTAGTTTGGATCCTCTTGTTTTTCTCCTCTTCTCCAAGCCATGTCTAAAAATGCGCCCCAGGGTGGTGATGGTTTACTTTTCAAATTTGGGCATCTCAAATATTTCATAAAAGCCAAACGAAAGGTTTTGAGATCTGCCTGCGGACTCTGGTATCCGTTCAGAAAGACTATTAAGATCCCTTATTTGGATTTCTCTGGGCATGCACGCATTCCTTAAGGATAGTCTGTTGGCCCCATTATTGGAAGAAGGCATTGAGAAATGGGGTCAACTATTGCAAAACAACAACTATTTTCATCGGACTTCTTTAGTAACATTACAAACCAAAGGCTGTCCAGATTTAAATGTGATCAATTATCCAGCTGGCCCGTTAACCTGGGTAAGGATGGGGATGGAAATGAAGAATATGAGAACATTCTACACGGCCCACTCCATCAATGTAAAGAAGTATCTAAATGGTACTGGATATTAGTAAAAGTGGAGCCCCCACTAATGCCTATGGAGGAGCCCTGGAGAAGAGACCTGCCTTCGAACGACGTAACTTCTTTATGGCAAGTATTGATGCGCACCTTATGGAGTGTTGTTAAAGCTGCCCCTCTTAGAGGAACCATCTGTTTACACTCCACAGAGCATACTGGAACCCGAAGAGGCTTGCAAAGCTGGGAGATGAAGGTGTGAAGGTCTGTCTGAAGTGCGCCTCAGAGAATGCGGACGATCTGCATCTGTTTCGGCAGTGTCCTCGGATCAGGGCCTGTGGTACAATGTTGGTAAGACTATCTCAGAGGTCCTGGGGCAAGATATCAAGGTAAGCCTGTTTTTTATTATTTTTGGAGTTCTCCCAGAGTCGAGTCCTAGCTGTAAGCTTTCTAAACCCCAAGTTTTGCTCTTATTTATTTTAATACTTCTGGCAAGAAGAGAAATTTGTCTAGAATGGGTTTTGTCCCAGCCCCTCAGTTAAAAGAGTTCATAATTTGGATCATGTTTGTTTCTTGAGAAAAAGAACTGGATTTCAGCGGGCCTGAAAGGAGTGTGCTAATAAACTTGATAATACAACATCCTAAAAATGGTCCAATGATTATGAAATAAGTGAGATTAAGGGAAAGAGGCTGAATTTGGGGAATGTTGCTATGCTCCTCCTTATCGCCTCCCCAGGAGTCTTGTGGTTGGCTATTCTAGGAACCTTGGAGGTGGTAAAGTAACAGACGAGGCCGTGACCTCCCTCTGTAGAAACCGGGAAAGAGCCTATACCTGCTTAAAGACAATCCGCTTATTTATGAATGAGGACAAAATAAATAAACACATAAAGTAGCCTACTACATAAAGCTTTCATCTGAATTAAACCTATGACACCCACTGTACCTATATTAAGAAATAAAGTTGATATCCGCTGAAAAATGGGTACTGTAGAAAAAATGTTGCTATTGAAAGAGTTTACTCTGGATCAAACTGTTTGCAGAGAGTGAAACTCTCATGATAAAAAATATTTTTGAAGAAGAGTTGTAAAAAAAAGTGAAAGTGGGTAGGAACTCACTGCATACCTCATAAACACCTTGGTAGTTGTAGCTCAGCTTTTCACACAAAGTTCATATTATTTTTCAGCTAATGACATCTTTTGAAATTGTATCTCTAGAGAACAGTGTTTTGGGATTCCTCCCTCATCAGTAGAGAATATTTACGGGTTTCTGGGCATGCTGGCAATTTTCCCAGGTATAATCCCACTCATAGCAAGCAAGCATTTCAAAGGTAGTCGGCTTGGGGGCAGCTCATGAAGCTCATGAGAGGCTTTTATCAGTGAAAATCGGTAGGAATGCAATGCTTGCATGTAACAGTGCCATTACCCCATAGCATCTTGGCAGTTGTAGTTTCTCTTGACACCAGTGCTTCGGGATTCCTCACTCATCAATAGAGAATATTTACAGGTTGCTGTACATGCTGCCAATTTTCCCAGGTATAATCCCAGTCGTAGCGTGCAGGCTTTCCAAAGCTCATCAGCTTCTGGGCGACTCATAAGAGGCTTTTATCAGTGAAAGTCAGTAGGAACGCACTGCTTGCATGTAAGAGCGCCATTACCCCATAGCATCTTGGCAGTTGTAGTTTAGTTTTTCACACAAAGTTCATATTATTTTTCAGCTTATGCTGTCTTTAGAAATCGTACCTCTAGTCACCAGTGCTTCGGGATACCTCCTTCATCAGTAGAGAATCTATACAGTTTGCTGGACATGCTGACAGTTTTCTCAGTTATAATCCCACTCATAGCGTGCAGGCGTTTCAAAGATTGTCTGCTTTGGGGCAGCTCATGAGAGCCTTTTATCAGTGAAAGTGGGTAGGAACGCACTGCTTGCATGTAACAGCGCCATTACCCCCATAGTGTCTTGGTCGTTGTAGACCTCATAAGATGATTATTGGAGAAAAATAAATATAAAGAAGTTATTTGATTTACAGATATTTATTACTCATAATATCATTTTGGTGCTGGGGGATTGCAGTTATGAATGTTATGTCATCCCCATGTAGATGTATTCAAAATTGATTGATCAGTTTTACTTATGGCAGGCAACTCTGCCTAATGCACACATCTGATCACTGCTGACAGTCTTGGTTGGGGTTCTCACTCTCACATCACTAACATCAGTAGTTCAGGATGGGAAGCTCTTATAATGGAAAAGGTTGGAGACCCCTGTGCTAGATACTCGCTCTCGGATACTGCCTATACAATCCACCACTCGATTACCCACGGGCACCACAGGAAGACAGCACACAAGGAGGTTTGGGGTTTCTGCTGCAATTTTTATTTGAACTTTTTGTCTTTTTCATGCAAATCCCCATTTTAGACACAACTACAGCCCAATCTGCTGAATGGAATTACACCAAATTTCGCAGAAAATAGCTCTTGGTTTTAGAAAGAGCCCTTTATATGATTTGGTCTAAATCTGTTCAGTAGTCTTGGAGTTATTCAAAAAAGGTTTAAAGATATCTAGGGACATGAATCCTCCTCGAATCCGACAGTTCTCATAGTGAGATCTGATTGCATGCCATCACTTCAACCAGGAAGTGTGGGCAGCCATCTTGGGACTCGGACTCCGCAGAGTCCCAAGAAAAAAGGTGGGAAAAAAACAGAAGGGGGCAGGCAAGGAATACCCTGACCCCATAGGCCCTTGTGGTGGGAGTCCCTGTCACGTCAACCTCTTTTTTTATTTTCAATGTTGCCACAAAATCGCAGTGGATTCGCAAATTTGCGGTAAAATTGAAAAGAAAACAAGCCCTGTCTCCTGCTCTTGTTTTATATATGCCCCCCGGAGGGGGCCAGGTCCAGGAGGGTGCAGTTAATTTTATAAAGGGGACACACGTAGCACCCCTCCCAAGGCTGATTTTGGCTCAGAGTACTGCCACCTTCCTGGGCTGGGCCAAATGAATTAAAGGAGAGGGGGGCCTGGGCTCATGTGGCCCCCCTTCCTGGCCCTACTGGGCCCTGAGGACAACCACCTTCCTCTGGCCAGGCTATGCATTTAGAAGGGAGGAGGCTGTGCGGCTCCCCTCCCAGAGCCAATAATGGACCTGGGGATCCCATTCCCCCAGGGCCAAGCTCAGCTATTCCTTGGTGTGCCTATCCCTCTGGAACTTAATGGTTTTCTTGCCCTCACTAGTGCAATCAGGGAAACCTCTGTTTGCTTTTGCTTGGCGGGAGCAATTTAAAGCTCCCGCCAAGCAAGAGCAAACAGTAAGTCAACACCTAGCTGGCGGGAGCAGGAAAAATGCTCCCGCCCTCTGGGAGTGAACTTTTTAGCGGTTCCTCTGTCTACTGTCAAGCGGGAAGGAAAACAAATGAAAAAATTGCTCCTGCATGCAAGGAGCAGCAATTTTTGCTGCTCTCTGCATGTGGGAGCAATACTGACACCTGCTGGGGGGAAGGAGCTGGCTTGGGCAGCAGAGGCATTGAGTCTCCCCCCTGCGCGTCCCCCAACAAAGAGACAGTGGGTGCCCTGGGTGGCCAAGGCTAATATTTTCCATCCACTTTGATACAGTTATAGTCTTAAATTGATTTGATTTCTATGTAGGTTCTTTATTGTTGCATTATGCGGGGCAGTGGTAGTGGAACAATCACCTGGCTTCATCAACTTCTTCAGGCAAAAATTGAAGCTTCCTTATAGAAGTGGCTTAGCAACACCAGTCAATGCTGAAAGACACATCCAATATGAGCGGTAAGTGAGACATTGTGGCAAGATACGGAGGTCCCTGAAATACTGAGCCAAAAATGTCCATTAAGATGACAGTCAGGTGTTACACTGTGAATCTTTTCCTGTTAATAATTACTTCAATGTATGTCAGTTTACTATTGAAGCTCTCACTAGAGCATACTTCAAAAGGTAAGGTTACAACTGTTCACTGACATGGCTTGTGTTGTAAAATCTGACTTAGATTTATTTCTGTAAAGTAGTTCATGAAATAGTTGAATAGTAACCCTTTCTGCTTCTCAACTTTACAATTACATTAACATCATTCTCTGTAGGTTTAACAGACCATCCACTCATATGGTGAACTTGGAAGCCTAAAAGTAAAGCTCACCTTTGTTGCATGTAACCTGCATGGATATACTTTGGAAAACGCAAGATTTGAAGAGCGCACCCATGGGGCCCGGCCTCCCGGACCCTCGACATGCCCCCCACACTTTGGCTGGGTCAGCCCGATTGGCGACCAGCCTTAGGGATTGCTTCCGGGTCACCAGTGATGTGTTTCTGGCACAGGGAGGGGTGGAGACAAAGGCCTATTTAGGCCTCAGGGCCACCAAGCTCAGTCTCTCTTTTTCCTGCGCCGGACCATGGAACTGACCTCTACAGCAGCAGCGAGTGTCAAAACCACCTGGTCTGAAAGGGATGTCATTCATATGGTGAGGCGTTGGGGGCTTGCGAATCCGGCAGCTGCAGCAACTGGTTGAGGAGACAAGAGCACACGAGGGACAGTAGTCCCCAGATTTAATTATTTTGCATTTGGGCGGCAACAACATCGTTGATCGGGGAAGCCTGACGGTCAAGGAAGCCATATTGACGGAGTTTGCATGGCTAGGGCGGCCCTTCCCCGGGCACGGATAGCCTGGTCATGTATGATACCGCGCAGAATTTGGGGCGCTGGAGTAAGATACCGAGCCTTGAATGTGTCAGTAAGGTGACTCAATGGAGAATTGGCCAAGCTGTGCTCAGGACAGGGCCGCTTGTGTCATATACCGCACTTGATTATCACAAGAGATGTAATGTTTCACCAAGATGGTGTACATTTATCAGACATTGGAACAGACATATGGATCGAAGGAATATGGTCTTTTGTGCAGAACTTGTTTTGTGGTGGGGAGGGTGAAGGACCTGTGGGGCCCGATCACTCTAGTTGCGGAAAAGAGGCCACAGAACATTGAGTTGCAGGGTTTAACAGGAGTTCTCCTTACGTATTCCCTAGGCCAGCACTGAGGGGAGAGACAGTAAACTCTCCGCAGGAAGAATGGGGTCACCGGCTGGGGAGGCAAGGGCGCCAAGTCACAAACTAGGGCTTAGGGCATCAGCCCCTGATTATTCCCTACGAGCCTCTTTGGCAGCCTGGTGTTAGAGGGGTGGGCCTCGAAAATGGCAGATAAGGACCAGGTGGGTTGCGCCTTGCGTGATTCTCAGATTAGGAGATGCGAGCCAGAGGGTCCCTTGGTGCTGGAGCAAATTAATTTTCATAACTGGTGTTTATGATATTTGATGATAAATGTCGATATTAACTCCTCTCTCACAGACGAAGAGGGCCGCAGACTATATGGAGAGCCTTCGCTAGGATTCGCGAAGTATATCCCCAAGTTCGTGACATCATATCGGCTTGAGCCAGCTCCAATCTGGATTCTCTTCACTGGCCAGTTATTGCTCGAAGTACTCTACGAGATCCGTCACTTACATGACAAAAACTTTCCATGCTCGAAGTGTAAAGATTTCATAAACTATCGGTCTGCGACCCCTGACTTTATTCATGTATATTTTGAAACTTTGGAGTATCCCTTTCTTTGCGTATGCATTTGACCTCCGTGGATTGTGATGGTTATACTTCGGCCTTTCCACTGAATACGTATCTGTGTGTCTGTTAAAGAGTCTGTCCGTCCATTTTCCTGTTTCATGTCAACAGGTCACAATTCGAGTGACTGTGTGTCTACAATTTAGTACACCTGTTCGCTGCCTTTTTCATCTGAAACGCTACGACTTGCAGTTTGTTGCCCAGAAGAGTTGAATTGGAACTGTAAAAACTCTATTTGCGCCCTGATGAAGGAATCCTTAATGGTGGCACTTTTTCCGAAACGCGCGTCGGCGCTTTCCTCTGTCTGTTTGTTTTTAATGTGTTTGTAATTCCTCTTTCTGATGTATATGGTGATGACTGGATGTCTGTATGCTTGAGAGTATGAATGGCCTTTACATATGTTTTACTGTTTTTTGTTCTGGGCTAATATCGCAAAAAATCTTTGTATATGTCAATGAAAATTTTGAAGAAATGAAGTCTTTTTTACTAAGAAATGTATGAAAATAAAATGATTTGATACTAGATAGCGTCTCTGTGGGCAATTGCATTGATTTGAACTCTTTAGTCCCCTAGAGTTATGGGAACTTCCCGTTCATGTTTGTATTATTATTGAACTCCCTGGTGGGTTGTTCCCCCTTATCCTTTTATTAGGTTCAGGGTTCCCTTCCTTCTTATATATTCGAGTGCACCATTAAGGCCCGGCCTCCCGGACCCTTGCCACGCCCCCACACTTCAACCGGGTCAGTCTGATTGGCGACCAGCCTTAGGGATTGAGTCCGGGTCACCAGTGACGTGTTTCCGGCGGAGGGAGAGATGGAGACAAAGGCCTATTTAGGCCTCAGGGCCATCAAGCTCGGTCTCTCTTTTTTCTGCACTTGACCACGGGACTGACCTGTTTAGGAATCTCCCACCCACCCGTCCCTCTGATTAGTGGTTTGAGGGGAGGTTTGGAGGAGAGAGTGGTGGCGTAAAAGAGGCCACAGAACATTGATTTGCAGGGTTAACGGGAGTCCTCCTTACGTACTCCCTAGGCCAACACTGAGGGGAGAGACCGTAAGCTCTCCGCAGGGAGAATGGGGTCACCGGCTGGGGAGGCAAGGGTGCCAGGTCACAAACTAGGGCTTGGGGCAGCAGCCCCTGGTTATTCCCTACTACCATCCTTGGCAGCCTGGTGGTAGAGGGGTGGGCTCCGAAAATGGCAGACAAGGACCAGGTGGGTTGCGCCTTGCGTGATTCTCAGATTAGGAGATGCGAGCCAGAGGGTCCCTTGGTGCTGGAGCAAATTAATTTTCATAACTGGTGTTTATGATATTTGATGAAAAATGTCTATATTAACCCGTTAACCGCGGCCGTTTTTTCGCGGCAGTGCTGCTGTTTTAAAAAATGGGCGGGGCTGCGGGGCCGTTGAACGTGCGCAGCACCAGCCAGGTAGTGCTCGGACGTTCAACAGCCGACGTCAGCACTTAACGGGTTAAAAGTGAAATATTAATACTATAAATATATAATATGTAAATGTTTTTGTCATGTCTATGATTGTTGATAAAATTAAACATGGCCAATTTATACCCACTCTCTGGAAGTAGTAGTATTGATTGTGGGATTGATCCCTTGGGAGCAGGGCGGGGATCATCCTGGGGGGTCCGGGTCCTATATGCTTCGTATACTGTTTCGTTAACATGCACCGAGCAAACTAGTGCTGAATCCTCGTGTATATTTTCCAAAGTGAAGTATATGACAGGATTTCACCAAAGAATGGTAATGCAGAAAGAGCAACACATAATAGTGGATTGGAACTAGCCATAAACTTCATTCTACAGATCAATGTGAACGAGGACAGGGTGATGATACCCTACCAATGCCACTCCTCCTCAATTTAGTGTGGGACAGGGGAATCGTCAAAACATGAATTAGAACTAAGGACAAAGTCAGATTGGAAAGCACTACACATTGTGCTGCCCTGGCAATTTGCGAGCAAAAACTATGGGCATTTCGTGTCAAAATAAGAACATAAAAGTTACTTCTACAACCTAACAAAACAATCCTAAAATTGTCCTTTGGACCTGAATAAAGCACATGCCCCCACTCCCAAGCGAAGACCATTGAGCATGAAGGACCTTGTTGGAAGATAATACAAAATTCACAAAATATCCTTTTATTTCACAAATTACTTTCCCTGTCTCAAACATGGGGTCGTTTTTGACCAAGCATTACTGTATTAACCATTCCATGGATGAACTGCAACCCTATATTTATTTTAGGATTGTACTTCTATCCTATTTCTTGGAAACGTTTTCTGCCTTTTCAGCTATGCTACTGCCTAATTTCTATTTTATGTTCTTATGGGATTTTTTTTCAGTGTCCAATGGTTCTTTCTGTCATAATTGGAAAGGAGACCAGAGGAAGTGGTGTGTGCATGCGTGCTGTGTGTCTAAAAACCACTCATTAAAACTTTTGAGGCCTCGCATGTGGCAGGCCTTTGAGAAGTTCAAATGGAGCCCACGGATTAGGCCGCAGTAACTCGCTGGGCGCAGACAATGGGGAAATTGAGAAGTAGGGGTCAGCGGCTGAGCCGGCGATGCTGCAAACCTCCCTTTCACTCTAATAAAGCTGTTGTCCGTGGGTAATGATGCACATGCCTCGGTCCTTTCTGGCTGTGTTGGTCTGGAGCGTGATTTGTCATACAATCCGCGCCTTTGGGAGGGCTTTAGACAGAGCCTCCCCCCAAAGATGGAGATGAGCCATATGTCCACTTATTTTGCATCTGAAGAGGGCAAAACACGCATCAGGAATGCATTCCTGGCCACTGTTTTCAAAATGAAGGATTTCTGTCAGGAGGCCTCACAACAAGGGTTTATACTTTCTCTGATTGGCTCCCTAGGTCTGAAGCGTTAACACTGCTTAACCCCTATTACTCACTATTTGCAGCAGAGCATCAGAGATAAATATAAAAACACATTAAAGTAACTGCCCTGTTTCTTTTCCTTAAAAACAGTAGAATGCATGCAGAATTAGAAATACGGTTAAAATTATACAGGTTCCGGGTGTTTTCTCGGCTGGCAGCGCTTCTGCTAGGTGTTAATGGGCTGAACGTGCTGATTTCCATCTTAAAGGCGCCCAGCAGCTCTGCTGTGGTTAGTTCAGGGGCCTGCCACAATCCTCAATTGTTTGCCCTTGTTTTCAGGGTTTTACTGCTAAGGCATTTCAAATCGCACTGAGCCGAAATTTAGCATAAATTTAGCATACAAGTTGACGGCTCAAATGGATGTCTTTTGATGGTCGGGCCATTCTTTTTGTTTAAAACGTGGATGGAGATTGTGTTTTAAACACTTTCTAATGTATGTAAGCCATTTGCAGGCTTGCAGGGGGTGCTTCCAACCTCATATAGCACTTTTTTTTCGGGGCAGCGGCAAAGAAGCCCAATTGAGGGGAAGGCGGAACACAATGCACGTTCTAAAATGGATGCAATCTTTTTTTTTTTGCTCTTTTCTCTGCAAGAGTTTTTGAGACCTCTGCAGGCCATAATAAACGTGATAGTGAGCAGAAGGAGTCTGGACACTGCTGAAAATCGAAAAGGCCTTCCATGGGCGCAGAAGGGTTGGGGACATTGTTTGTAGCACAAAACGCCAACATTTTATCATGCACCTGCTAAACACCCTTCCCAACACACAGGGTTCGGATGAACTGCTCTTCTCTCAATTTGTAGACAGAAATTATATATGAAAGGAGGTTTGTGATTTTCGTAATAAAAGTTTCTGACAACAATACCTACACTAGGTCGAATACACAAGAGGAAAAGACAATATGGTTAACAATTTTGTCCCTATTTTTTTGTTTAATATTTTAATTGATGCACTTCTCTAGCGCACCTAGGCGAGAAGGTAAAAGAGCATTTCACACATTGAACAATTAATTATAAAACGATAAGTGTTAATTAAAAATAAGGGAAGGACTAAGAGCCTACCAATATCATAGTCAACACAAATTGAAAATAGTTTTTACTCCAGGAGGAATTCATATAGGTATAGTAGGAAGATAGGGGGTTTGAGGCGATTCCTAGAAGACAAGAGTAGAGTAGGTTTATCCTTAAATCAGGAGTAGAGAGGTCTACGTGTTGCCCAAAACTCCAAAGTTTGTTAGCATTACTTTTAATAATATGCTATTCTATGCGAAGTTGGAAATTATTTGTAAAGTTCAGGGTTCACTTTTACTATGCTAAGTAACTCCGAAATCTGCATATTGTGAGTAACCGGATTGGATGAATGGCATACATTGTGGAGGGGGAGAGGCTAGGTGGTTAGTTGCAGAGATTATGGCCAGGGAGTCGCCAGGGAGTCGCGGATGTCCCTTAATAATAATAATAATAATAATAAAGGCATTTGTTGAGCGCGCAGCTACCCCAAACAGGGTGTCCCGGAGCTATAGTAGACAGAGAGCAGGACGAGGAATTGCGCAAAGGCTAGTCATTCCGACTAAAGAGCCAGGGGCCTCATTTATGAAAGCCTTGCGCCATCGGTGCGTCACTTTTTCCCATGTTAAAAGTGATGCACCGGCTCCAATCCAGAGTTATCTTGCCACGCCCCCTTGCTGCTGCTGGAAATTCCTTCCCGGGCGCACACAGCCGCGCACCTGAGTACTTCACAGGTCTTTTGAAGACCATTGACATGTTAACAAGGCTTTATTGTTCTTTCTGCTGTCACCTGTGGTGCAAGCACGGAGTCTGCCCTCCTGGCTACGACTCAACACCTCTGGACGATCCTCGTTGCCGGTCAGAGTGCTGCGCTGATTCTACTAGACCTCAGCGCAGCCTTTGACACGGTATCCCATAGCATCCTACTCAATCGTCTGGAGACAGTAGGGATCTCCGGTCTTGCCCTGGAATGGTTCCGTTCCATCCTGAAAGACAGATCCTTCCGGGTGTCTGCTCCCCCATTTCTATCAAAACCCCATTCCATCGGACAGGGAGTCCCGCAGGGCTCTGCACTGAGCCCATCCCTTTTTAATCTTTACGTGCAGCCACCTGCGGTAGTGGCTAAAGAGTGGGACCTAACGCTGGTGTCTTACGCTCATGACACGCAGCTGGCCATCACTCTCACGGAAGGCCCTTCCATCTCAGCCTCAAGATTTAGGGATGGCCTTGCTGCAGTAGCCAATGGATGACTGACAACTGCCTGCAGCTTAATGCAGGCAAGACGGAGGTGCTGCTCCTCGGAAAGAACACCAGTTACTGGAATGAGCACTGGTGGCCCTCGTCACTAGGCACCATCCCACCTCCCAAATCCCTGGTCAAAAACCTAGGAGTCTGGATGGACTCCTCACTCAGCTTTCAGACCCACACAAAAAAAGTGGCAGCTACCTGTGTCGGCCTGTTGAGGAGTCTTAGCCCTATACTTGGCTTCTTTGACGCTAAGGTTCGTCAACTCATTGTCCAAGCCACAATTCTCTCCTGCCTGGACTACGCCAATGTTCTTCTTCTTGGCGCCAACAAAGGAGAGATAGCGCGACTGCAACGCGTGCAGAACTCTGCGGCAAGAGCCTTGGTTGGCCTTCCCCGCAGATGCTCGGCTAGAGCCACTATCCGCAAGCTGCACTGGTTACCTATCGACTCCAGAATCCAGTTTAAAACCCTCATTATGACATTCAAAATCCTTAAACTCGGATCCCCAGAACTGTTGCAACCTCTCCTTACACCGTATGTACCACGGCGCAACCTGCACTCCTCAGGACAGTATCTACTAAGCGTACCCCGCACAAAGCTCTGCCGCACTGGCGGTCGCTCCTTTAGGGTTCTGGGAGCCAAGCTTTGGAATGCTCTACCATTGAACATCCGTTCCTTGGAAAACTTGTCTACCTTCCAGAAGGCCATCAAGACCCACCTGTTCCCCTCTCCTTAGGCCACCTCTATTCCCACTCTTCCCCTCCTCAGTAGCTTGTCTGCGGTTCCTTAGCGCTGGGACGCCTCTTTGCTGGGGCAGCTGTTTGCGCTTTACCAAAACTATAACATAACATAACATAACAAGCGGGGTGGCTGCGTAGGCAGATGAGTGGAACTGTGGCAAATGGCAGTGCTACTTGCACTGCCACAGTGACATTTTTTAATGCACATCATTATTTCGTGCAAATGGGAGCCAACCCACGGACCATGGCGGCTGCTGGAAAATATTCTATAAAGAACTGCACTGCATGAATGTTTAAATTAAGTTTTTTGTTTGGCATGAGATTGTACCATGCCATGCACTCTCATATTTATGGTCTTTTGCTCTTTATTTAAATTTAGAAAGACCCACAATAAATATTCCCCTATAAAGACTGACTAAGAAAAAACGAGGACAAAAACAGCTGACATAATGCCTCGGAGAATTACACAATGTAAAGGTGGTCACTGGGAAAGTAATGAACAACGCAAGAGAAAGTAATCAAGCAGCTATTGTGCTTCTTCTACTTTGTAGCTTAACAGTACAAGACTATTAACAAGCATTGGCGAAGCCAATATTTCTCAATCTTGGCTGAGCTACAAGACTGACTGACATGAACACATGCTTCAGGAAGCATGTGCAGGCTCGTCCAGCAATCTTGGAAGGAGTTTCCCGTTAAAAATCAAGAAGTACTGTGCTATACGGGATGACATTTGTCTTCATAAATAAACAATTCCAGTCACGTGTAGGTGAAGAGTGATAGGTATCCCATGCCTCTCTCAGGCAGTTGTTGCAAAAGCAGGAAGAATGGGAGCAGGAAAAGAAGGCAGGGAGAGAGGAAAGAAAGCAGGAATTCAGTAAAGAAGAGAGGGAAGAAAATAATTTAGGTAGGAAGTAAGACAGATAGAAATAAACAAAGAGAGAAAGATGGAAACAAAGAAAGAAAAGTGTAGGTGAAGGAAAAATACATTTGGCAAAATACTAGCTGTTGCGTCGTCTTTTGCTTGTGGCAAAAATAAATGTTGATAAATACAGAAAAAATGCCCAAAAAATAAATATGGATCAATACAGACGGAAATGGCAAAAAAATAAATACCATAAAACCGGGAGCCCTAATCATATGTAAATGGAGTGGTAAGTTGTTCCAACGTTTGGTGGTGCCCACCTCAAATGATCTTCCTCCCATTCTAGCTTTCGCAAACCGAGGGGTGGCAAGGAAGTTTTTGTTGTTAGACCTTAAAGATCTGGATTGTTGTTAGGGTTGGAATCTCCTCCTTAGATAGGCCGGCCCTCTTTCTTTGTCTGCCCGAAATGCGAATGTCAGGGCCTTGAATTCGATCAGTTTGGCTATTGGCAACCAATGAAGTTGTCCAAGGAATGGGGAAATGCGGTGTCGGAGCGGGATACCGCAAACCAAGCGGGCTGCAGCGTTTTGAATGATCTGAAGTCTACGGATCAGGCCCAGCGAAAGACCCATGTACAGGCCATTCGCATAAACAAGGTGAAAGGTTATCAAAGCATGGACCATGGTTTTACGAGTTGCATTAGGCAGATAGTTGATGAATTTCCTAATAATTTTAATTTTACTAAAGAAGGCAGTCAAAACCGTTTGACCCTGCGTCGTGAGGGACAAAACTTTGTCCCATCGTATGCCCAAATTTTTAACTGAATCCTTAGGTGTAGGGACATTGCCCAATTAATAAGGCCACCATACATTTGAAGGGGGGAAGGGAGGGTTGGTTAAAAAACAAGGCCTCAGTCTTATCCTCCTTACGTCTTAAAAAGTGCCGTACACCAAGGCTGCAATGTTCTTGAGGCAATCTTTTAGGGGTCAAAGGTGGAGGCTGACACACCACTAAAGGTGAACAGTAACTGGGTATCATCCGCGTATGATGTTGCTTTGGTCCCAGTTTTGGAGATAAACTCTGCCTGGGGGGTTAAATGGACATTAAAGAGGAGTGGGCTCAGGGCTGAGCCCTGGGGAACACCCCACTTTAGAGGTTTGATGGGTGAGGAGAAAGGACGGGTCGGGACTTGTTGTTTTCGGTCAAATAAAAAGGATGATAGCCAGTTCAACACAGTTCCCTGGATGCCTATGCCCTTTAAGTGATTTAAGAGGATGGGGTGAGAGACTGGGTCACATGCAGCATATAAATCTAACAGCACTAACATAGCCTTAGAGCATGGGTACTCACAAACTTTCTCTTGGGGGCCAAATTTACTGTGTGGTTTGTGTCCGAGGGCCGCACCAGTGGGGGCTGGGTCAGTGGGGGAGGGGGCGGGCCAGAGAAGAAAAAAAACTGACCATGAGGTTGATCACAGGTCCCTGTTGCGGACGCCTTCGTCCACTGAGCCCCAAGACCCGGCATACACACATTTCGCTCTCTATCTCTCTCTCGTTCTTTCTCTGTCGCTCTCTCTCTCTCTCTCTCTCTCTCTCTCTCTCTCTCTCTCTCTCTCTCTCTCTCTCTCTCTCTCTGTCTCCCTCTCTCTCTACCCCTGTCTCTCTGTCTCCCTCTGTCTCACTCACTCTGACTGTCTCACTCCCTCTCTCCCACTGTCTCACTCACTTTGACTGTCTCACTCCCTCTCTCCCTCTGTCTCACTCACTCTGACTATCTCACTCTCTCTCTGTCTCTCTCTCTCTGTTTCCCTCTCCCTTTCTCTGTTTCCCTCTACCTTCCTCTATTTCTCTCTCCTTCCTTCTCCCTCCTTCCCTCTGTCTCCCTCTCTCTCCTTCCCTCTGTCTCCCTCTCTCTCCTTCCCTCTCCCTCCTTCCCTCTCCCTCCTTCCCTCTCCCTCCTTCCCTCTTCTTCCCTCTCCCTCCCTCTCCCTCCTTCCCTCTGTCTCCCTCTCTCTCCTTCTCCCTCCTTCACTCTGAGGTCTCCCTCACTCACTCTGAGGTCTCCCTCACTCACTCTGAGGTCTCCCTCACTCACTTTGAGGTCTACCTCACTCACTCATTCTGTCTCCCTCACTCACTCTGTCTCCCTCCCTCGCTCTGTCTTTCCCTCGCTCTCCCTCTGTCTGCCTGTCTCCCTCCCTCGCTCTCCCTCTGTCTGCATCTGTCTCCCTTGCTCTCCCTCCCTCGCTCTCCCTCTGTCTCCCTGTTCTCTCCCTGTCTCCCTGCCTCTCCCTCTGTCTCCCTCGCGCTCCTTCCGTCTGCCTCTGTCTCCCTCCCTCACTCTCCCTCTGTCTGCCTCTGTCTCCCTCCCTCTGTCTGCCGTGTCCTTCCCTCTCTCTCCCTCTGTCTCCCTCGCTCTCCCTCTGTCACCCTCGCTCTCCCTCGCTCTCCCTCTGTCTCCCTCGCTCTCCTACTATCTCCCTCGCTCTGCCTCGCTCTGCTTCCCTCGCTCTCCCTCGCGCTGCCTCCCTCGCTCTCCCTCTGTCTGCCTGTCTCCCTCCCTCGCTCTCCCTCACTCTCTGTCTGTCTGCCTGTCCCCCTCCCTCGCTCTCCCTCTGTCTGCCTGTCTCCCTCCCTCGCTCTCCCTCGCTCTCCCTGTCTGCCTCAGTCTCCCTCGCTCTCCCTCTGTCTGCGTCCCTCGCTCTCCCTCTGTCTGCCTCTGTCTCCCTCCCCCGCTCTCCCTCTGTCTGCCTGTCTCTCTCCCGCGCTCTCCCTCTGTCTGCCTCTGCCTCCCTCCCTCGCTCTTCCTCTGTCTGCCTGTCTCCCTCCCTCGCTCTCCCTCTATCTGCCTCTGTCTCCCTCGCTCTGCCTCCCTCGCTCTCCGTCTGTCTCCCTTGCTCTCCCTCTGTTTGCCTGTCTCCCTCCCTCTCCCTCTTTCTGCCTCTGTCTCACTCCCTCCCTCTACCTCTGTCTGCCTCTGTCTCCCTCCCTCACTCTCCTTCTGTCTGCCTTGCTCTCCCTCTGTCTGTCTGTCTCTGCCTCCTTCCTCCCTCCCTCTCCCTCTTCATCCCACTCTGCCTGTGTGTACCCTTGCTGGGACAGCTTCTGGGCACAAGCACACTCAGCCAGCCAGCCACACCCGAGCACTTCACAGGTCTTTTAAAGGCCATTTGCATGCTAATGAGGCTTTGTTCACCTCTTAGGCCCCTGCAGCCCCACTCTGACGGAAATCACCCGGCCCTCACAGAGAGTCTCTGCATCACGCTGCCGCAGGGGTGTTTGCTGAGATTCTTTAAAAAACAAACAAACACGGGTAAGATGTCTGCACGGTCCGCAGGTCGCCAGGGAAGACTTGCCGGGCTGCCCCCGGCCTGCGGGCCGTACTATGAGCACCCATGCCTTAGAGCCTCCATCCACAGCTCAACGTATGGAATCAGCCATTTCAATCAAAACTGATTCCGTACTGAAACCAGAGCGGAAGCCAGATTGAGATTCATGGAGAAGGCTGTTGGTCTCAATGAACCCAGCCAGTTGCTGATGCACTAGTTTCTCTAAGACCTTCTCAGGAGCAGGGAGTAGAGAGATAGGTCTGTAGTTACTAGTGATTTCCGGGTCGGCTTGGCTTTTTTTAAATATTGGTAGGAGAAAGGCATGTTTCCAAGCTATAGGGTACGTACCCTGTCAAAGTGAAGAATTCCAAATGGCATTTAGATGGGGATTAAGACACTATGCTAGGACGCTATATTGTTTGGCTGGCCATGGATCACCAGGGGATCCTGATTTACACATCTGCAGTTCAATAAATGAAGCTTGAACAGAGATCTCAGCAATTTCTGAGAAGACTGGCTTTAGAGTCTGCTCCAGATTGTGATCATTAATCGTCTGGGAGAGGCCGAATGAGCCAGGAAAAGAAGTGTAAATCAAAGTGATTTTCTCCTCATAGAAACCAGGGATTTTGTTGCATAGTGTCTGTGAGGGAGGATGGGTGTGGGTAAGTGCAAGTGGATTGGAGAAATATTTTACAATTTTAAAAATTTCCCTGGAAGAGTTATTGGCACTATTAATCCCTTCGGCCAGAAAGTCTCTTTTTTTCTCAGTAAGAACCTTGTGGTACTCTTTGAGTGCTGCACGGTAGAAAGTTTTACTTTCCACAGAATAGGTAAGTCTCCAGCTACGTTCTCATTTTTTACATTCTGACTTTTTTGTTCTAATCTCTTCTTTTTAATTTGTATATCTTTCCACTTATTTCTGCCCTGCAGAGGATGGAGGTCATGGTGTTTAATTACGCCAATGACCTCCAGCTCATTTTTAACCTCTCCGATTCTCCTGACTCTATACACAATTTCCAGTCGGTGATGGTCTTTATCAGGGATTGGATGAGCTTTAACCATCTTAAGACCAACCCTGATAAGACCGAGCTTCTCCTCACTGGTGGTAAACTCGACCCTTGGTCTTATATTTTTTGGCCCCCCTCTTTTGGTCCTCCCCCTCTCCTTCCCCCTCTGTTAACCTCTTCGCTGCGGATGACGAGCTCAGCTCGTCATCAGCCACGGTGGTCGTGTGCGGATGGCGAGCTGAGCTCGTCATGTAACGCGGCTTTTTAAAAATTGCCGAACACAGCGGGAAAAGCAGCCGCAGCGATGCGGTTAAGACACTGGGGATTACGCTCAATCAATATCTCACCCTACACTCCCAGATTAGCACGGTGGTCTCTTCTTGCTTTTTTATTTAGCGCACTATTCGAAAAATGTCACGTTTTTTTTTCCTTTTCAGCTCTTAAACTGATCCTTATGGCTATGGTCCTTTCCCGTTTAGATTACGGCAACGTTCTGTGCAATGGAGCCCCCGCCTACGCCTTCCGGCGACTCCAATTGGTGCAGAACCAAGCTGCCCGCTTGGTCTATGGCCTACCTAAATCACATCACATTTCTCCCCTTCTAACTTCCCTTCATTGGCTTCCTATCAAAGAAAGGTCCCTTTTTAAGATGGGATGTATCACCTGCCTGCACCAGTGCTGCCCCTTAAATAGGGGTGGGGTTTCCCCTCGGCTGCCCTGGAAACACTTTAGTACTTCTGGGTCAGTGGGTGCGGCGACCAATCAGCGCCGGCCACACCCGAAGGACGGGGCGACCCCGCCTCGTCCCTCTCCCCGTTTGTCCCTGGCTCCCCGCCATATCAGCGGCTCTCCCCATGCTGCCTGCTGATCGAAGGGTGTCTTGTGCACACAACAGGATGGTAATGTGGAGTTCAGGACCATGTTGCCAGCTGTAGGAGTTAGGAACAAAGCAGAGTTTGGACACGTCTCAGGAGGTACAAAGTAGGTATTGTTTTCACAGCAGGGACTGTAGATAGGAGAAGGGGTGCTTCTGCTTGCAGTACTGCAGTGTGGTTCATGCAGCTGTGTCTGTAGCTAATTATCAGTAAATATCTAAGTTTGTTAAGCTTTCCCAAAGGCAAGAAAATGTTATATAGAACGAATAAATGTGGGGACCCAATTCCAAGGGACTGTGGTTCTGCATAAAGAAGGATCTTTCACCTTTTTGTTCTTTGTGGAAAGGACAGATTTACCCTAGCAGAGGAGTGGTGTAAAACAGAGATTGATTGGAAAAGTAGCATGGGTTCCCCTTTAAAGAACATTGCTCTGAACCCATAGGAAACCCTGCTTAATTTATACAATGCTTGTGCAATTGAAGGGTTCTTTGGGCAACAAGACCACAGTAAGAAGGAGGCAAAATGGACACCACCTGCATTATTTGATGAAATATAAACACTGAACTCGCATTTAAAAATATTTTTCTACGTTGTCTAGGAAAGTGAAAACCTTCTGCTCTTCATGGCCTTTAAAAATTAACAAAGTAAGGTTTGCACCAATATTTTATTTAAGTGGAAAGACTGCCATGTGTGAAGCAGAATAATGATTCATATGGGTCATGTATTCCTCATAATGACATATCTTACAACATAAGATAAGGTCGAGTAAAGCAGTGCTAACCAGTGCAAATACTTTGTTATATCCATATTGCATATCTTCTCCAATTTGCTTCTGTAACAACGTGAGCAGATAGTGAACTGACCAAATGTGTTAAAAATATATTTACTGCAATTGAGAAGAAGTAATTTATGATATACATAATAGTGTCTGCAACAATTCACTCCTCCCCAGGGGATTGATTGCACTACTGAAAATACACCACAGAATATCAAGATAGAAGAATTTCAAGGAAAGAAATATCGAGAGACCAAATATCAAAAAGTAAGTGCCTATACAGAAGTATAGATTTACTGTTCTTAATTTCATATCTAAGCACCTTAGATAAGATAAGATGTATGTTCTGCATAGCTACATATATGTGAAATTAGATATGAAAAATGTAGACTAACTATTGCTTATCGGTGCATTAATTTTAAAGTTACAAATACGCAAGACAAATAAAACCTAATCGTTAAAAACACATTTGGAATGAATATGCGCACATTTGAAATAACAGAACCATTACTCAATTAGGCATTGCTTGCGTACAATGAATCATAATTAATTTTCCCATTACTGTTTTTCAAAGGTAAGCATTCATTTCATTTTGCCTTGACACTAACCACAAAACAACTAACCACACTTAAAAACTAAGTTTAACGCCTGCACTCTAGTCGTCCATAAGGATTAAAATGTCTTTTTAAATATGAATTTTTGTTGAATGGAAGTTGAATTACCACTTTATTTAAAATATGATGTACCCTGTCACTTGTTGCCCTGTTTTGAGCAACCATTACTTTGGTGCAATTGAATTCATTCAACACAGTTGCTTTAGTGTTTATATGATTTAATTGAAGCGATCAGACAAAATTGAAAGCTTCATTTATCGCTAACACAAGGTGTCACATCTACAGATTTTCCAGTGTAAATGAATTAAATGTGTTTGTTACTTTTTAGCTGTATGTTTCTCCCTTATAAGTGTTAATTGTTGGCTCTTTGAAGAAGGCAGCTTTCAATTGACAGGAAGGCAAAAAGTCAATGAAATGAAAAAGAGTCGGATATTTGGAAATTGCCTCCAATATTTGATTTGTTCTGCTGCAATGTGAACTTTAGAGACTGTTCAATGGTGTCTACTGCTATGATCTTACAATTTTCTTCCTCTTGCAGTATATTGTTCTACAATTAAGGGGGCAATTTCGATGCGGTCGGAAATGGCTCCTACCATCGGTCGGAACCCTTCTGACTGCACCAAAAGGTCCCTTCGGATTCCTTTCCGACTGACCCATTTTGATGGGGTTGGTATCCAAACCGGATTTCTGAATGGCCTCCAACGGGCTCTGAGAGCTCCGTCTGCCATTCGAAAAGTCTCCAGTAATCCCTCGGGCAGCTCTTTTTGCCCAAGGGATTACGATGGCAGATTCCGAAAGCCTTTCTGTGCCGGCCTTTCCGACACAGAAAGGCAGTGGGAAACGGACTTTGGGGGCCCCCACCAGGTCACCCATGGGTGCAAGCCTCTGGATGGCAGCCTAGGGGGCACCTATGGTGCCCCCCTGTTGATTCCTGCACCCGATGGCTGGTACCTTGAAGTGCCAGCTCTTTACAATGAGAGCATGTATTCTGGCTGGAATGCATGCTCCCATTGTAAAGAATTGGAATGCGATCAAACAGTGTTCGGTCACATCCTAATTGCTGGGTTGGGACCGACGACAGGAGTCCCTTCGATCTCAGTTCCCAAACGATGTTGGACAGACTCAGGTCCGTCCGACATTGGAATCGGGCCGTAAGTGTGTAATTCAATTCTCTCAAGTTTGCATTATTTTACCATGACTGCCTTTTTTGGTCTGTGCTTATGTGTATATTATTTGTTGGGGGTTGTGCTTTTTAAAAATGTTCCTTTTCCAGCTCTGCTTGGTTTAGTACTTCGGAACTCTGACTTGTTGGAAACTTTGATAATATCTCTTCCTTTTTGTTAGCTGGTCTAGGTTGCACATTTTGGGGTACAACATAACTTATAATGCAATGTAGTATGTTCCAAAAGAATACTCAGTTTTGCATAATTCACTGTTCCCCTTACAGGTAGCACACAAGATTTCTGTATTATACAATTAAAAAATATAAACCTCCCATCTATTACCTTGAGATTTTCAGTGAAGTGGAGCCTTCAATAGTTCATTGTGATGGAAATAATGATTGCCAGTGAAACACAAATCAAGCAGGACAACATGCATCTGGATCAGAGATTCTGAACGGTATCTTGCCATTTAATTTATCCAGGGACAAAGCAATTGTGTTTTCATAGTTTTCCTTTTCCGCACATTCTAGCAGCATGAGAGATGATAGAATGGAGAAATTAGCTTTGGATACAAATGATCAACTTTCAACAGTCAACATTGTAAAAAAATGGGTAATATGTAAACATCACTTACATCAGGGGGTTCACAAAAGGTATTGGATCTATGTCAAGTATGGATAGAAGGGTAGTTTCTTAGAAATACATTTGAGATTTAACTAAAACTTAGTATTGTTTATTGCCTTACAGATGACCACATGATCCCAAATCATCTGACCAGTTGGAAGAAACGTAAGTGTCTTTAGATCATTATCCACAAAAAGATTAATTAGACTTTGGATCATTACCCAAAAGAAGATGAATTAATTTAACAGTTGTTGAAAAATGATTTTGAAGCATGCAGATACCTACTGCAAGTGGGGAAGGGAGAAAATGTTCTGTTTTGAGGCAGGTTATATCATTCCTGGATAGTCAATCTCACATACCTAGGAGGAAAACTACCAATCACAACTAGACTGTTAAGTCCCTACTTCCAAGTTCAAAAAAGAAGATACTCTCTTTTTGTAAAAGTACTCACACCCTCACGTTTTTGTGTGGCATGTTTCATCATTGAGTCCGCACCGAGTTGACCTAGCCTCTTCGGGTTTGCTCAACTCCCCTCTTGAACGAATCCCTTTGATGATGCTTTTAATGCAGTCTTATTGGGATCCTGATACAAGTTAAACTTGCCTGTGGTTGATACACTTGTTATTTACTTTAATATTAAGCCACCCTCAGAAGGTAAAAAATAACATTGACTGCAATTGAAATATTTAATAACTCCAACATTTTTTCTGGTGAACATATTTCTGCCATTTTTATTAATATGCCCTACGGGTCATTCACCTTTCTTCAAGATTTTCAAGATCTCTTTAAATCACCTTCTCCATTAAGATCAGCTACTGCTTATTAATATATTAGACACCCTTAGGTATAGGCATATGTGATCAGCAAGTACACATTGCATGCACACATTCAAGAGTTTCCACACCTGAATTCTGGTAAGTCTTGATGCTAGATGCTTGGGAAATATCTTCCATCCAATTATTTTGAATATAGGTGATGTGACCCACAGGAAATAACTGGTGGGCAAGACTTTATCCTCACACTTATGTCTAGAGGTTAACCTGAAGTCACACCTAATTTGGCTCAGTAACTCTTGCATTCTTGTATTTTTTAATTTGCATGCAGAAGATAACATGGATATTGGCTGGGATTAATTCAGAAGATTCAGATAACCTATAAATTCAATTTTTTGATCTTGTATTTGACCTTCCGGAATTTGAGAGCCAATTATATTTTCTTGCCAGACACTTTAATTAATAATATTCCTAATGACATCCAAGACTTCAAATAAAGGGATTTAACGTTCACATTCAAAGATAGTGTATGCCATAAATAGGCATTTTCACATATAATCATTAAAAATCTGAAAAAAGTAAGGCACTGATTGAGTTGTCACCCTACCGATACTATACAGATAAATTACATTAATTGGAGTCACAGAAGTTTCTTCAAGTACTGCAGATAGGTCTGCCTTAAACCAAAATTGAAGTTTCTTTTTAAATCCAGAAGCCCTTTCTAATATATAATTAGTGATAGATATTCAAAACCACCATTTGTTGGCTTTGTAACATTGTTCAAGGAACTTTCCATTTTTTTCAATTTTTTCCCTTCTCTAAACAAAATCTGTCTTATTTAACAAACCTCTCTAAGAAAACATGGTAAATTTTAGTAGAAATTAGTCCTGCATCAAAAGAAACCTTCGTCGGAACCACCTGCTAAAATATGCAAACATAGGCATTCCATCGTAAAATCTACCATAAAACAGACATGGATATTTACGAGAAATTACCAGTGACGCATTAGGTTTGAGTTGCACGGAGGTCCAATAGCGTTAAAAATATGGTGCCTGTGAAACCCATGTGTAGGAAATGATGCATTGACCCTGGTACATAAAGAGAAGCTAGACAGAACAGTTTGGCAACCACAACTACACCATGTTGGGGCTAATTTTGCAACTGGGACCACCAGCTCTCCTCTCCCCACCACACTCACCACCACAAAGGCATCACAGAAGAAGGGAGAGAATTTTTCACCAGAGGACTACCCTAATTGGACTCAGGGAAGCTGAGGACATCACTTACTACCGGCTGAGGAGGGAGTACACTGTAGAGCTGCTTCACCTGATTGTGCCAAGGTTCTAGCTGCCTGGTCTACTAACATTCCTCCACAGGTGAAGCTCATCGCGGTACTACACATGATGGCATTGAGGTCCTTCCAGTTAACTGCTGCCAGAGAGGCTGGAATCTCCCAGCCATCTTTCTCCTCATTCCTTCCCTCCATCCTGGATGCCATCATCCGTCTGACATCCCCCTGCTTCTTCTTCCCTAACACTTGAGAACCTAAGCTGGAAATAAAAGGGTTATTTGCCATCGCTGGGTTCCCAAACGTGCTGGGTGCATGGACTGAACACATGTGCAACTGGGTCCCCCTGCCATCTCTACAGGAACCAAAAGCATCCCCACTCCATACATGTCCAGGCCATTGTGGACCATTGGTGCCTGTTCACTAATGTGCTGGCCAAATTCCTCGGGAGTGTGCATGACGCATACATATTCAGGCACTTCATTGTAAATGACCGCTTCCAGAATGGATAATATAGGAATGACCTACTTGTAAGTAACGTGCAAAAAATTAGGAAGATACCCCTATACTTATTGACAGGGAAGGGGGTAAGTGACAAACAAAGATAAAACCCTGTGATATCGTAATAGAGATGTCTAATGGATCTAGGGGAGAGAACTACAGAAAATTCTGCAATCCTTTCAGTGCTATTAACAAAATTGTAAAATATACAAATTATATAAAAAACTCAAAACATTAAAGTGTCACTAATTACTAGACAATGAAATCAGGTTCAATAAAAAAGAATATTATTTATTAAATTCCTCCCTTCGGGTTACATTCTAAATCTAAAATTCATAGTTAAAAACATAATGTATAATCATCACAGTATGCACAAAATCATGAAATAAGTTAAAAAAAAGTTTAAAAAACAGTTGACGCGGCGTGTCGGTGGTTGCTAATCTTATCACCTTCATCAGGACAAAGACATTATCGATGTGAAATCTACAAATAAAAACAATATTTTAGATGCCTATGTAAAACAGTAGTGACAATATTCATTTTAATTGTAACATTGATCCCATGCCCTTCGATCCTAGTGGTTCCAAAACCTTTATTTCTCTTGGAAACCGGTGCATAAATGTTTTAACCGTTCTAAAGCTTGGCCAATCATGATACTTTTGAATTCATTGTCCATGGTTACGTGACTTATTTTAATCAAGGTTGAAAAATGGGAACCTCATATATGTTTCTCGTATCTTATTCAATTTAGAGAAATTCCCCCGGGGTCAAAAATACCTTATGGAAATCGTATCGGAATTTGATTCGTCAATTTCTAAATTCCGCCGTCTGATTTCTTATGACTCGTTCTGTCTTGAGCCTTGTTAAAATGAAAACCTCGATTAGATCTTGATTAATAGGGTGAAGAAATATTTTTCTTCTTACATTTGGCTTGATTACCTTAAGGATAGGTTTATATTATCAATTTGGCACGTTGGAACCACCGTAAATGATTGTAGGTACGTTTGCAGAGGTATAAGGTGCTCTTTTTTCAATGAGAGTCACTGGAGGGATATAAAAACATATTTAACTCTATACCTCTGTCAAATTTGTTTTAAAAAAAAGAAATTATATTTTTTTCTTTTTTTATTACTTTTTTAATTACGAGCCAAGTAACCCGCTGTAGGCTTTACTCACCCCCTGTTTTATGTTAGGTCGTTTACGGTTGAATTTAGGTTTTGGGGTGCAATTGCATCTCCTGGAATAGAAGAATACGAGGATACAATAAGATTTAGGGGGTCATTATGATTGCGGTTTTTCCGCATCCTCGGGCCCGGCGGAAGCCACCGCCGGCCCCGAGGATGCGGAAAAACCGCAGCGGACTGACCAAAGACCCACCGCCAGATTAGGATGGCTGGTGGGTCCTAGTTTCCGTCCGCAGCTTTTCCGCCGCGGTCGGATTACAACCACGGCGGAAAAGCTCTAATATGGTGACGGTGTCTTCCAGACACCGTCCACCATATTAGGATGGCCATTAAATTATGCTTTTCCGCGGCGGGTTTTCCGCCGTGGAAAAGCATACAGAACTTCACTGCGGGGGCCCGTTGCGGGCCCCCTAGGTGAAGGGGGGTTGGGGGGTGCACATGGGGGGTACCTATGGTACCCCCCTACATTTGCATGCAGAAAGCGGCAGGCACCGCGCGGTGCCTGCCTCTTTCTGCATGCAAATGCAATGCGTGCATTTTTAACATTGCCGCGGGTGCAGCTTGAAGCTGCACCCGCCGCAATGTTAAAAATAGAGGATGTGACCGCCAGGGTGGCGGTCACATCCTAATTGCACAGGAGGGAACTCCGCATGCCATGCGGAGGTTCCCTCCTGCTCTGGGGTCACGGACGGACGCAAGTCCGTCCGCGATCCTAATCGACCCCTCAATGTCCTGGTGTTGAATTTTCATTCTATAATGTCTCGCAGACACGGTCTATGCCCTTATGTTACCGCTATATAAATACAATGCTTCTCTGCTACAGCCGATAGATAATCTAGCATTATCTGTAGTTTTGTTAAAACATTGCAGAAATCCCATTATACAATGTGTTAAAACGCCGTACTATATGCTCCTCTATTTGAGTCTGCTTTCCAGTTAGCACGTGGCTTTAGCGGATATAAAATTTCGATGTAGGGTACCTGTTGTTCTTTTACTAGGTGATCTTTACACTATCCCTTTCGCCAGCGCTATAATGTTGTGGCGTATCTAATCGTTTTAACTCAAATTAGGTCAAAAGATATATAAAGTAGAGATCCTCAAGGTTGAACAGGACAAACTCTTGTTGGCAATTAATGCCACCCCGCCACCACGACCCACCTCTCTGTCCTTCCTATGGATGGTATAATTAGGAGGGACTGCAGAGGCGATGTCGGGACCAGAGCATTCATTAAGCCAGGTCTCCGTCAAGAATAAGCAGGAAGTTTTTTAATCCAATATCAAGTTCCAAATGTCAGTAGAATGCTTACCTAGAGATCTGGTATTAAGCAAATGACAAGCAAAATAAGGTGGCGGGTGTACTGGCAAAGCAACTTGCTGCCTCGGCATAACCCAGCCACACTCAGCACAGCCCTTCCTGCGCAAACGACCACCAGGAAAAACATGATGACATAGAGAAAAAGATCCACGTAGCGCTAAAAGCTCAGTGGGAGAATAGGAGAGCATTGTTGCTACTAAGATATCTTGACCATCAGACGGCAGACTGCCAGCCAACAGAATCCCTCGCCTACCTCGCCGCCTTCCGAGACGCGGACGAGCGCAGACGGGCGGGACTCTGGCGCGACTCAGGCGCAGAGAAGGCGCTTCCGCTGCGCGTTAAAAGCGGAGCTCTAAATAGGCATGTCCCAGAGCGCTAGAACGCTCAAAGATGGCGCCCACAGTTGCACTCCCTCACAAAGATGGCGCTCACTGCCCCCTGCCTCCCCGGAAACCGAACCTGCTAAATAGTGGTGGGGGGTCCAATTATGGTGCAAGTGACTGGCCAGATGACCCTATGCTAAAATCAGGGGAAATATAAACAATAAGAAATCAAATAAAAAACGGGGCTTTAAAAATAGCTTACAACGCTATCAAACTCCAGCAACACACACAACCAGCATCAAAAGCGCTGCTGCAATACTTATCTTCAGTTCCCAAATGCCAGAAAGATCGGGTACAGGCTCCGCCTTAAATAGGCATGTTCCAGTGTCCCTGAGCGCTAGAACGCTCAAAGATGGCGCCCACAGTTGCACTCCCTCACAAAGATGGCGCTCACTGCCCCCTGCCTCCCCGGATACCGAACCCGCTAAATAGCGGTGGGGGGTCCAATTATGGTGCAAGTGAGTGGCCAGATGACCCTATGCTAAAATCAGGGGAAATGTAAGCAATAAGAAATCAAATAAAAAACGGGACTTTAAAAATAGCGTACAACGCTATCACACTCCAGCAACACACACAACCAGCAGCAAAAGCGCTGCTGCAATACTTATCTTCAGTTCCCAAATGCCAGAAAGATCGAGTACAGGCTCCGCCTTAAATAGGCATGTCCCAGTGTCCCTGAGCGCTAGAACGCTCAAAGATGGCGCCCACAGTTGCACTCCCTCACAAAGATGGCGCTCACTGCCCCCTGCCTCCCCGGAAACCGAACCCGCTGAATAGCGGTGGGGGGTCCAATTATGGTGCAAGTGAGTGGTCAGATGACCCTATGCTAAAATCAGGGGAACTGTAAACAATAAGAAATCAAATAAGAAACGGGACTTTAAAAATAGCGTACAACGCTATCACACTCCAGCAACACACACAACTAGCAGCAAAAGCGCTGCTGCAATACTTATCTTCAGTTCCCAAATGCCAGAAACCTTGATTAAAATAAGTCACGTAACAATGGACAATGAATTAAAAAGTATCATGATTGGCCAAGCTTTAGAACGGTTAAAACATTTATGCACCGGTTTCCAAGAGAAATAAAGGTTTTGGAACCACTAGGATCGAAGGGCATGGGATCAATGTTCCAATTAAAATGAATAGTGTCACTGTTTTACATAGGCATCTAAAATATTGTTTTTATTTGTAGATTTCACATCGATAATGTCTTTGTCCTGATGAAGGTGATAAGATTAGCAAACACCGAAACGCCGCGTCAACTGTTTTTTTAACTTTATTTAACTTATTTCATGATTTTGTGCATACTGTGACGATATCACAGGGTTTTATCTTTGTTTGCTACTTGTAAGTAAGCAAAACTCAAGTACCTACACACCTACTAACTGTTGGAAATGGATGACATAATACCCATTTCTGTGTCTGTTTACACAGGTAGAGACTTAAGTTTGAGGGGTGTACCTCATTCATGCACCATGATCATGGTACATGTGTAATGCAAACCCCCAAGTTACACATGCCAAAGTATGCAAAGCCACTATGGCTGCTGTTGAATGGTGGAGGAGTACAGAGTAATGCATTGCTGGGCCAAATGCTGCATAGCATCACTTTGTAAAAGTCAGTGTAAGGCTTGTGTGCTCCTACCTCGCGAGAACCAGCTACCCAAATATTTGATCCCCAATCAGCCACTTCATACATGTAGTGGGAGCAATACCATATAGTGGTCAGGAGCATTGACAAACAGACATCACAGAAAACTATAGGATCAACATGATAGTCAGGATGCAGAAGTCTGAAATGTATCAGCCCATGCTCAGCATTTGCTATTACACAGAGAAATGGAAGAGACGTCTTAACCTATGAACAAATGTATGACTAACACATATTGTGAAACCAATGTTAGAAATCTGTATGCCAATTTAACTACACATAACACACTTGGCCTGGAATGTATCTGCAACAATTAGCAAAAGTATTAGCAGTTATCCTTTCTTTTCCACTTTCAGCTGATCATGGATATAGGCTTCAGCCATGGGTAAGGACCCCCATATGCACACCCTAGAATGAACCGGAGAAGGCCTACAACCAGGGCCTCAACAAGACACCGAATATTGTTGAACCAACCTTTTTGCTACGTTCCACATGTTCAGAAATGGACCATTAACCAACATGTTATAAAGGTTCAACATGACAATAAATGTTTGAAACCATTGGTCGTCTTGGTGTTTATGTCACAGTCCCAGGAAATATCAACTTACACACATTTCATCAACCAGAATTAGCCCTCAAAAGTTTACAATCAGGTCGGAAGGCCGGCATCAACGTCAAAGCTTCAGAAACAATGCACTGAGAATCATCATGTGATGCGTTTAACTTGCACCATGCCCATTTCCCTAGTGATGTGTCAGTAAAAAAAATCACACTTTAGTAGGAAATGTGATACTCTAGTAGGAAAAGTGACACACTTTTCTAGGAAAGGTGACTTTTTAGTAGTAAACTTAACACATTTGTATGAAAAGTGATGCTTTAGCACAAAACATGAAGCTTGAGTAGGAAAGGCTGACACTTTTCTCAGAAAGGAGACTTTTTAGTAGTAAACATGACACTTTTGTGGGAAAGGTGACACTGTAGAAGAAAATGTGATGCTTCAGTGGAAATAATGTCGGGTGTAAGCCACGCATGAAGCCAAAGGGGCAAAAATAATGCATGGGGCTGAGTAACTCGCGAGTTGGCTATTTCTGTAGTGAAGCGTCTGAAAAAAGACACTTTAGTTGGAAATGTGACTCATACTTCGGAAACGTGATGCATCCACACAGGAAATGATGCAATGGCTCAGCCATTCTGCAAAACAGGAAGTGTGAAGTTACTTTCATTTTCACTTCCATTCTTTTTGTCTGTGCTGGGTGGTGGAGGTGTTTGGTGGTTGCTGGAGAGTTTGATGCTGTTTCTTGGTCTTGTTTGTATCTGTGCTGCCCCTATTGTGTTCCAAAACTGTCATTTGTGCCTTGTAATTGTATTTGGGTTGTATTGTGTAGTGTATTGTGGGATCTTTGTTTAAATAGGGGTTTATAGTTATAGGTGTAAGGGGAAGGGATAGTGTATCTGTTGTTGGGTGTAGTGTGGCTAGTGGGGGAAGTGAGATGTTAGGCAGGGGCAGGGGTAGGGCCAAGACCTTGATGGTTGAGGAGCTTGGGGGCCTGCTGTGGCTGTTAGTCAAATACCTGCCCAACAAAATCAGAAGTGGAGGCAGTGTTAGCCAAGGCTACCCAACCCATGAGAGGTGGCACCAGTGGGAGAAGGTGACGTTCCAGATTAGTTGAGTGTGTGGTGTCCAGCAGAGTGTCCACCAACTCAAGCAGAAGTGGCCAGATGTCATCAGCCGGGAGCAAGGTCTCCTGGATCACCTGAGGATAGAAGTTGGCGGGGGTACTGGTAAGTCCCTATATATACCATGAGCTAGTAGCTGTGTGGCTTTTACACAATACTTTAAATGGTTTACATTCCGGAATGGCCAGATATGTATATAGGTTACTATGACCTGATATAGGCTAACCCCATTATAGACACTGAACATGCCACAGGAGCATGTTCACATGGGCATTGCAATATCCAAAACATACCATGCAGTGCAGGGGAGGCCCTTAAGTGATGTAGGACCCATCTGGCACTGTGCAGGGAGTATTGCCACCCGGTCTGCTAGGTCATTACTTCAGAACTGTGGGTGCCACCCGCCATGTATGTTGAAGGAGAGTGCACTCACATGTCATCAGGCCGCAGGTTGGACAGGGTGTTTCGTTCAGCCCCAAAGGGTCACACATGCGTCTATGTTACAAAAATTGGTAATCATTCCTTTATGAGCCTGTATTGGCCTTAGTTGCTCATTGTTCATTTACAATGCACTGTTCACACGTAAGGAGCTAAGTAAAGAAGACAAAGAAGCATGGGTACTGTCTGATGTGTGTAGCATTGTAAAGTACACATATTGACTTGGAGAAGGCCCCAGCATTGTCATACTATGCAGAGTGCAGTCAATCAGCTTTGAACTGTTCACAATGCAATCAAAGCCTGGCACCCTTGCACCATGTTGCAAGCTAGACTGGTGTTGTACCTTGTCTGCATTCTGTGCCCCTGATAAGTGATGTGACTGGTATTAGAGGAATAAACTGCAACACAGCTTACATAGGTAAAGCATTAGGGAAAACCAACTTTTCCTAATGCTACCTAACGTACCAACAATAACAGGCATTTGTGAAGTCAATGTACTGTGCTTCATATGTACATGGTTATCATGTTCAGCATTCACAGAGCAATGTATTCTCTTTTTGTCTTCTAGGTGAACCAAATCCATACACCATTGGTGAGGTGGTGACCTTCAGAGATCCCAATGCTATCAACTAACTGTTCCTGTTCTCCATAAGGAGTGTGTGTGTTCCCATAATTTGGCTGCAGTGAGATGTGTAAGGGGTATCATCAGTCATTGGAAATAAGCTTTACCTTACACGTAGAATCACAACAAAAGTAGGACACAAATGCATGTGCAAATGTCAGTGCCAAATTGCTGTGTGAAATTAATCTCAATGTATGCAGGCCCACATGAGGAATGCCCCAGAATCTGCTGTGCTAATTTTGTGAAAGCTATAGAGTGGGAGCTCATGTCACATATCCCATCGCTAGCTCAAAAATGAAATGATGGGGAGGCGTGGCCAAGATGGCGACCAAGTAGGACATGCCTGCTCATCGCTCTGACCCCTGGCCTAGGCCCAAGCCATGTAGCGGCGTATTGCGGTTCCCCAGATGGCCCCTTGCATCTTACCTTGGTCCGGTGTTCGCCGCAAAGACAGAAAGCTGGAAGAGGTGCAGTTCTTTTATTTTTATCACCACAAAGCGAAACAGACAAGTGTCCGTCAAAGACGAGTTTCGATCAAACACGGAGCTCTTGATCACATGGCGTGCCAGTGACGACTAACTACTAAAATATTCAGTGTGATCAATCAAAACAAAGGACTGGTCAGAAGTCAGTGCATGGATAAAGATAACAGACTTGTAGGTGTAACTGTTGGTTGGAAAACAGACTAACATGTATCATTTACTCGCAATGTACTCCCATAAATACATAAATACCTAAATACTGTTGATGCAAAATATAAATATGTCCGCCCATGGTAAAAATAGCTAAATGTTAAAAGGAGATTTTAAAATCAGTCTATGTACAATGCATTATCCTTGATAAAAACATCAATTTGTACACATAGAGTAAAATAAATTCAAAGCACCATTTCAGGGAAATTAATGGTCTATGCCAAAGTTTGATAAAGTGCAATTTACCCAACAATTTTATATCTCCATAATCCATTTCAAAGTTTCTATTCAAACAAACCAAATGAGCTTAATAAATAGAATTGAATAGCATCAAAATGCAAGCAGTATAATTAGTGCGGACAAAGAGTAAAAACATTGTAATAATTCAGCAAATGTGCAAATAGTGGCAAGAAAATATTTCAACACCCTATATACACGAGTATATTAAAAAAAAGTGTAGTGGGGCTACAAAAATACTACTGAAAACCAATCCATAGGTTGCAATCAAAGTGCCAGTGCTGAATGAAATAAAGTGACAGTGCCAGAATCTACAGTACAAATACATCCAATCAGAAAAGAAAACGCACAATGAAATCACTTGAGATATTCGCAAAGGACAGTAACACCTGAAGGTGTAAACATTATGTAGATGAAAGGAAGAGACAATGAGTCAGGGACACACAAGCAGGCCATATAGCATCAAGGATAAACACAAAAAAAAGTCATATGTCTGACAGTGCTATAGGAAGTTATGTAAGTCTTCGCTTGTGTTGAGCCTGTTGGGCATCTTTGTTTCGAGAGTCATGATAAAAAAAGACTCTAACCGTCGCAACTTCCTTTCTCTATTGCCCCCTCAAATTGAAGTAGGGAATGGCCCGATCACAGAATATTGCAACTCACTGACTTTATTCTGGTGAATAGCTTTAAAATGCCGGGCAACTAGGTAGTTGGGGTCAGAATTGATTATAGTTTGCAAGTGCTGTAAAATCCTGTTATATAAACACAGAACATGGAAACTTAAATGAACAAGTATCAACAAGGTGAGCTTTGTTGACATTGCCTATTGTAAAAAAACTCTTGCTGAAAAACAAATTCATTATTTCTACATTCCCTGGTACAAGTCTATTATGAGGATTGTAAGAACATTATTTTGTATATTATCATTGTTATATGAGAACTGTTTTAATTGATAATATTGTCGGCTGACAGAAACTTTAATGATAATAGTATTCAACATTGTATAATTAATTTTAAAATATAATTTCTATTCTGAAGTACAGTTTTTTGTGGTACATTCATTTAGTCATTTCGTGGTGTAGTGTTATTGAAAAAGACATTTTTATATTCCTCTTTCACTGCCTCTGTCATTATCATTGTAAAACTTTAGTTGCCTTATTTTTCATGATATTTAATTCGTAAAAGTATGTACTAATATGTATAGTATGTAAAAAAAGATCATTACAATTTTGATTATAATTATCACTTTTTAACATTATTTTAAGTCATATTGTCTTAACGATTTTGGGTATATGCTTCGAATTTTTATTAAATGGACCTACATTTCAGAAATCATTTAACCATCTTTTAAATATAAAAGTGTAATTGTCTAGTTTTTGCTTCTTTCTAGACTCTCTTTTATCCTAAATTGTAGGCCTGGAAGACATTTCCATTGTAACACCATAACCTTGCATAATTTCGGTCATTTTGCATTAAGCTTCTTAAGTGAAATTCTTGAAATTATGCTCTTATGCCGCTTCATGTGATTATGCACCCTTAGTGGAAGAAGTATAACATGAGCTCTGGCTAACAAGGAAAAAGGACAAAAATGCTGCTTGCAGTGCTTGTGCATTTGCATAATTTTTTCCTAGTGCATCCACAAAGAATGCAAGGATGCATTTAGCGATAAAATATAGAACCAAATGACCGATTTTTCATTTCATGTAATTGCACATAATGTTGTGTAATTTTCCTAAGATTTCGTGTGAAGTCGCAAATGCAAATTACACAACTTCCACACACCCTACTAAACTGAACAAAGACAAAAGGAATATGTTAAACAAGTTAGCCTGCCAGATCACCAGCTCTTTCTCCTACTGTCTGATGGCATGTAAAGTATGCAGGGTGCATTCTGTGCTAGCTCTAGGACCCTAGAGGCTGACTGTCACAATCGGATCCAAAGCTGGAAAACCGGAGCTGTGTGTGCAAGTTGGAGTGCTCTGGACCCCCTGCTGCTCTTGACGGTGCCAGTTGATCTTTGGCAGTGGTTGACTGACTCAAGGCTGATTTTGTCCTCTCCGGTATCACTGAGACTGCAAGCACATTCGGTAGGAGCAATGACTGGAAGAGGTGGCAGAAGCGGTAAACAATTGACTGCTCCCCTGGCTGCCTCTGCTTCAGTGCTGATGGTCCCCCAGCCCCTTCCCCAGCATGAGACTACTGTGGAAGGTAGGACCAACACCAATAAAGGTGATCATCGATCCAGGAAGGATAAAACAGAGCTAACTAAAAAAGCACTGCAGCAAAACTCCTGGGACGTAGGGGGGCCTCAATCCCTAATTGTTAACTTGTTTTCTCCCTCTGGGACTACTGGCATGTTGTCTGAAGTTCTCAAAGTGGGGGCTGAAATGCAGCTTATCCATACTGATGGTGCAACTGATAGGCAAAACACTCTGCTGGTAGATTTGCACCCAGAAGGTGTGGTATCTGCTTCCAGCTTGCTGCTCAGCCAGTGGATGTGTGTAGAATGTTAGTATGAGTGGATGAGGTCATAGAGTGTTGGATGCGTGGGTGAATGTCAGTTAAGTGTAGGGCTGAGCAGCAAGGAGGCTGATCCTGTTGGGGTTCGTTCATTGTACCTTACTCCTTACCTAATAAACTACTTGAAGATACCACTTGGATCCGGTCATTCTTCCGTTGCACCGCAGCAAAACTCTTGGGATGTAGGGGGACCTCAATCCCTAATTGTTAACTTATTTTCTCCCTCTGGGACTGCTGGCATGCTGTCTGATGGTCTCAAGGTGGGGGCCGAAACGCAGCTTATCCATACTGATGGTGCAACTGATAGGCACAACCATCTGCTGGTAGATTTGCGCCCAGAAGGGGAAAGGTATACAGGATATTTACAAGAAGGCGATTCTGCCTCTTGGCCACAACAAAATGAAGTGACTGTCTTAGAGGCACCATTAAAAGGAGAGGGGATACGTCCCAGCCCAGGACCAATGTTAGAGGATAACATCGATGGAATAGGTGGGGAGGCAACACTCAGGGATGTTAAGTACCCGGTAGATAAGGCCACCAAGGACAAGACATAAAATGGCCCTAGAGAGCATGCTATGTCCCATGATGCTCTTGAAAAGTTCTTCTCCCTGACAGGTATATTTCTGTGTCAAGTGGAGAAGGAGGAGCAAAGTGGAGCTGCAGTTCTGGGCAAGAAGATTTGATTTGTCCATCACAGCAAAGAATAATCACTTTCCAAAAGGAGGAAGAAAAGGAAGGAAAAGACCCCACAGGAAGTCTCCGACAGAGGCAGTATGGGGGATTTGAGGTGGGACTATTCTTTCACTCAGTTAATAGCCCCTGAGGAGGAAAAAAGTGGAAAGAATTGGCTGAGCCGGTCTTAACGGCTGCTTGTGGTACATCAGATGTTTCGAGCACGGGGATCCTTCTCTTGCAATGATTTTTCAATCTTTAAAACTCTTCCAGGAGAAAGTTAAGAGTGAGTACCAGTGAGCCCGACTTGCTGCTAAAAAGCTGCAGGGTACAGTTTGGAAAACTGAGAAAACCTGCACAGATATTGCTGAGAGAATAGTCATTATAGAAAGTTGGATAAAAATTCTTGAAACCGAAGTGGTGGCCTTTAAGTCTCAGGGTGCTACGCAGGAGGGGAGCTAAATGATGTGATGGAGAAGCTGGAAGTCCAAGAAAATCGGCAACACGTAAGAATCAAAAGATTTTTGGGGTTTCCTGATGGGGTAGAGGGAAGCAACGCTAGAAAATATATGATATTCCTAATGAGCTTTGCTTTTCCCGAGATGTCCTCATGGGATTGGGACAGAGAAATTCAGTAGACCCATAGATTTCCACTGAAGCTATCAAAGCATACTTCCAAAGAACCTGAATGACCATGGGCAATGTTGGTGTACTTCACCAATTTCTTATTACGGCAAGCGGTTTATGATCTGGCTTAGCCTTATGCAAAAAGGGCACACAAGGGAGTGACCTTTTCTACCAGGCTGGACTTTGCTCATGCTACAGTAGAACGAAGGTGGCATTTAAGGCAGTTTTTCAGTTTACACACTGTTTCAAAAACTGGGAGCTGAGGTCTACTTATAGAATCCAGCCCGGTTGAAGATTGTCTTCAGGGGAAAAACCTGTAGTTTCATCTCAGAAGTCCAGGCTCAGGCATACTTAAAATGTATTCCGGCTGGGTCAAGGAGCAGCATTGAGGGAAGTGGGGTACTATTTAGGGTTAAGAGTTTCGCCCATGGTGGAAGGGAAAGGATAGGCTTTTTGAGTAAGTGTTAGAGTGGGCAGACCTTTAGATTTTGTTGGATGGCAAAGTAGATAAATGATTGTTTGTATTGGCTTGCTGGCTGGTGAGAAGGGGGGTAGAGGTAGGGGTGGCATTGTGTCAGATGTCATCATCCTGGCTCAGGCAGGGGCCTGGTTGACATAGTTTAGGTGGTGGGGAGGGAGGTAAGGGGGGCATGGGGGTTTCAGAAGGGTGGGTGGGCTCATTTTGCAGAGTGGAAAGGGGTAAATTATGAATAGCTACCATCAATATCTGTGGGCTTACCGAACCTAAGTAGAGACAGAATGTAGCAGTGGGATTACAATTGTTAGCAACAGACATTATTTGTATGAAAGAGACCCATATTGAAGGCGCAAAACTTTACCTATTAAACTCAGTGGGATACAGTTTGGTTGAGGGGACAACATAGAACACAACTTGCACACTGGCTAATAAATTTGGCCGTTGGGTCATATCTGAATGTCAGTTACGTACTGGGGAAACATTCTCTATGTGCTCAATCTCTGGAAGAATTGTAGATGACCCAGGAGTATTTGAATGGGAGACTAAGGATTTAACACTGTGGCCCCTCCCTGTAGTTCTCTGCAGGGATTTTAGTATCAATATACAGGCCAGCTGGTCCCCGAATGATGAAGTGGACTGGATTTATAGCGGGAAGAAACCTAAGGTTTTGTATGCCCTGTGTTAGGATTAGGCCTGGGTGGTGAACTCCGCTCCGTTCGCGGAGTTTGCAGAGTTGTCTGAAATCAGCGCTCCGCGGAGTTCGCAGAGTGCAGAAAGCTTTCCTTCACGTAGTACAGCGGAGTTTTTTCCCCAGGTGCTCTTGCAAATGGTAAGTACGTGAGCGCAAGCTGCGGCTCGGGTAGAATTTCTACCGAAGCGGCAGGAATAACAGCACGAACGGCAGTATGCACTGCACGCTGCCACATGCGGAACTCTGCAGAGGTTTTTTGTCACTTTGCATAGTTACTTGTAGTAAAACTCAGCAAATTATGCCCAGGCCGGGTTTGGATCATGGTCTGGTTGATTTATGGAACTGGCAAAAGCCTTTAGATCCAGGGTACACCTTTTTTCTATACCACATATTTACCATAGTTGACTGGGCTATGTGTTTGTTTCTCATTTTGTAATTCATGATTGTACTATAGAAAAAAACCTGTGCATATTTTGGGATCATAACGCATTAGTGGTAGAATTCAAGTGGGAAGGTTTTAAGCCTAAGGCAATATCTTGGAGCTTTGAACATGCTCTTCTAGTTAATGAAGACTACCGTAACCACATGATGAAGTGGATTCTATTTTCTTAAAAGACAATTTGGAGAGCACATCAATAGATATAGTGTGGGATACCCTGAAGGCAGGTATTTGGGGGAAAACTTTAAGATTCTCATTGAATCTTAAAAGGCAAGAGCGGCAGTTACTATGGAACCTTCAAGCTGTTTTGACCCAGGCGGAAGAGGATCTGGTCACTGCCTCACAACAAGGAGGTGATTTGTGGGAAGGACAAGCAAAGGTGGCAGTGTCCAAGTCTGCTATTTTGGAAATCATGGCTAAGAAAGCTGCTGATAAGCTTACTGCCTGGAAAGAAAAGTCTTATGAATGCAGTGAACAGATTGGGTACCACTTGGCCATTCGAACTAGGCAACAGAGTATGCAAAACTTCATTTGGGAGACTCAGGATCCAGTCGTGGGATTGATCACTGACCGAGTCAAAATAAGGACATCTTTTCATCTATACTATCAAGCCCTATGCCTGGATAGCATCAAGGGGGGGCCTTGAGAAGCTCAATGGATATTTAGATGCAATTCCTTATGATAAATTCTCTGCTGAAGAACAGGAGCAGACAGAAGACCCTCCACATTGGGTAGAGATTCTTCTAGGGATGACTTCCCTTCCAAGTGGTAAAGCCACTGGTACGGACAGTATCCCCAAGGAGTTTTATAGGATATTCGCTTAACAACTTAAGAAGCGTGTGACCAAATAGTTTGATCGTGTCTTTCAGGGACGTAGACCTCAGAGCTCCTGGTCCTCTTCCAAAATTGTGGTATTTACCACAAAAAAAGCCAGTATTGGAACTTGGCACTTACCGCCCGATCACTTTGATTAATGGCGTCTCTAAAATAGAGTTTAACTCTAAGATCTTGGCCTCTCGCTTAGCACCAATAATATATCAGCTCAACAACATGGATCTATCCAAAGAAGGGAACAACAGATCATGTACTGAGTTGTATGTCTCTTTTTGATGCTATGTGTGTAACAGTAGCGCTGGGAAAGTCTAATATAGTTAAAATGTCAGTTATCCCAAAATTCACCTTTGCCTTTAGTGCCATCCCGCTAGAATTTAAGAGAGACACAATAAAGAAAATTCAGGGAGAACTTACAAGTTTTATATGATCTTCGAAAGGATCCAGAATTGCATGGAGCAAAATAAGAAGGAGAAAAGAGCAGGGGGGAATTTCCAGCCCTAATCTCCTGGAGTACTGTAGAGCCTTTCAATTTAAATCCAGTAGGCCACTTTTAAACACGTCCAATAACTACCCACCATATCTCCAAGCAATGACTAAAGGAACCAGCCATTTTCTTTACAAATTCGGTCACCCGAAATAATTTTAAAAGTGAAGCTAAAGACTTTAAAATCTGCAGCAAAATTAAGGTATCACATAAGGTGCACTCTGGATATACCATATTTCAGCGACCGTGCCCCAATATGGGAGTCACCAGGCACACCAGATTGCCTTAAAGACAGACTCACACTCCCCTTGAAAACAGCCGGGATAGAAAAGTGGGGTCAACTAATGTCGCAAATCAAAATAACTGACTGGGAGATGTTATCATTAACAACAAACGCCTCTTTAGTAAAATGTAAATTTTACCAACTTTCAAGCTGGGCAAAATCACTGAAAGAAACCAGAAGGGGTAATCTAACTCTAGAAACCGAGATGAGGAAAAAGGAATTCTTCCCTAAAGAAATTTCCCACTGGTATTGGGCCTTCATTTCAGCGGGGGAGGAGAAATTCCAGATCCAGAGAGAACCTGGGGGAAAGAACTGCCGGCGCTGGATGTAAATAATTCTTGGCAAGAATCTATGAATAAATGTCGGTCTATTTTAACATCTGCTGCCTTAAAGAGGAATCATTTATTCACTACCTATAGAGCCTACTGGACCCTGAAGAGGCTTTCCAAATTCAATGGGACCACAGTGAAGAACTGCCCAAAGTGTGGACTGCAAAAAGCTGATGATCTACACATGTTTCGGCAGTGCCCCCAGCTCGATGGTTTCTGGAATGAAGTGGGTAAGACACTCAATGAGGCGCTAGGAAGACATCTAACTGTAAGTACTGATTTAGTTATTTTTGGGGTAATGGATTCTAATATCTCAGAAAGGTTATCAAGAAAGCAAGAAAATGTATTATTCCTATTGATCTTATTGGCCAAAAGAGAGCTTTGCGTGAAGTGGGTAAGTCCAGTTCCACCTCTTCATGGAGAATAGCTGGCCTCGATATTAAGAATATATAAATTGGATAAAAGAAGACCACTTTGTAAAAAGTGCACATTTTGGGAGATATGGGAAGACTACCAAGCTAGCTAATGCACTCAAGATGTTTGAAATTCCAATGGTTATGGTTTGCGCAATATTTCATTGTCCAATGATTATGCGAAAACAATATTAAATCAGGCGAAAGCCTGCAAGAGTAGCCAGAATGGCTAGCTCAACCCCCTCGGAGAAACCTCCTGTAAAAGTAATGGAAACAAGCGGATCCCATCTTCCCTAAACTTCGTATGGGAACTGCCCAGATGCGAAATTGAGGCAGTGGGGAATAGGATAAAGAGAGAAGGGGCCCAACAACTCCTTATTAACACTATTGCACAATGAGGACAAAAAAAACAGTAGATCCAATGGCTTTACTTGATGCAGAAAAAGCCTTTGACAGGGTCTCCTGGCAATTTTTATGGATGGTCCTGTCAATGATGGGTGTCGGTGAGGGCTTCTTTAAAGCTATCAAAATGTTATATCATCACCGATGGCCATGGTATGTGTGAATGGTGTATTGTTTGAAATGTATATTGACCCTTGTGGATTTAAAAAGAATGGTGCATTCTTACCAATTGAGATACAAGGTTGGGAAACAACGGTGTTGGCATATGCCGACGATATTGCTCTGGTACTGCTGATCCCTTAAGTGCACTTAAGGAGGTGGAAGAGGAGGCTGAAAAGTTTAGGAAGTTCTCTGGTCACACCCTAAATAGAAATGAGACTCAGGTAGTTATCAATGAGAAAATAAAATTACATGATGAATGAGTTGTAGATAGGGCAGTATATCTGGGAATTAGCATATCAGCAGAAACAGATAACATAGTTAAAGATAATATAGAAACCCTCTTAAAGAAAACTGAACAGGATCTAGTTACATTTAATAATCTTCATCTATCCATAGTGGGTAGATGTAATATCGTAAAAATGCTTTTTTTGGCAAATATCTTTTTCTCAGGCAATTCAGTGGCTAAAGAAAATGAAAGACCTTTTTAAAAGGTTTACTTGGGCCTACACCCGGCATAGAAGAGTGCCAAAATTCCTTATGCTACCAAAAGAGCGAGAGGGCTGGACTATGCCCAATGTGAAACTATTACTGGGCTACATCTCTGTTGTATAGTACATTCTTGTTGAAAGAGTATCTAAAGGAAGGGATAGCAGATCGTGTACCCTCATCTTATGAACTAGGAATGGAGAAAGAAGCGTGGGGTTGTTTATGACGACAGCTAAATGATAGCTAATATATGAAAGTATGCTTTAAGACAAGTATGCGGTTTTAAAAGTATTGAGTGCCGTTTCAAAGACTATTGGTCAGTTGCAGACTCAATTTTTACACACCTTTGGCACATAACACAGATCTACAAGGGATTTTTAGGGATCAACTAATTAGAAGTTGGGTTGATCGGCCCTTGACCTTGCCAGATAGGTAGCTCCCCCAGCACACAGCTCCGCTCTGTTGTCCTGCCCGCTGCTGCTGCTGGTAAAGTTCGCACCTCTGCTTGCTGTCCCTGTGCCCTTTGCCGGCTGTCTGTAGTATCCTCGAAGGAAGCGAAATAGCCATGTAGAGTAGAATATCCAATTTATTGAATAAGTAAGATGCAGGAACAAAAGAAACAAGCAGCTGTCCAGGAGCTGACTGTACATCCATTTGAATAAATACATTCCACAATACATAGCAACAAGGAATACACACATAAGATTCTACAGTAAAACATTCTAGGCAACAAGTACAAAGTTCTATGACATATTCCATAAAGGAACATGCCATCACTACACATCCCCTTTTCTTAATAATAAAAAACAGAAAAGATACAGAGGAAAAGAAAACAACAACAAAAGAAATCAGGAACAAATAAAATCCTGAAACTTCTTAGGAGTAACTACACGTCTTCCACACCTAGTGGTTTTGTTAACATCCACACCATCCAAGACATCCACACCTTCACAGGACGTAGACTCCTCTGGAGGTACACAAGCCTGAGAAGATACATGTTGACAGTCAACACTAGGATGAGTGTCATTTCCCTCATCACTAAAAGAGGAATTAACCAATCCACCACCAAAAGTAGGGAGAGGAACAACGGAGCCCTGCAAGGGAACCAGACCTTGACTTTGATCATCAGCAGAAACTCCAGACTCACCCCCCTTTTCCAAACTCGTAAAAGCTTCCAACCACCAGTAATCTCTTTCCGTAGCAGAAACATCCTTCTTAATAACTCCAGATTTATCAGACAAAGCAATACGATTCAAATGATGTATAGTACCATCATCTAATTCAACCGTGTTCTTCATAACCCTTGTAACAATTTTAGGACTGGAGAACTTAGGTTCTAATTTACCAGACTTCTTACTAGACTTGACTCTAACACACTGTCCTACTTTGATACACAACTCCTTAGTACCATGTTTAGTGTCAAAATATGACTTATTCTTATCTTGAGAATTAATGATGGCTTGTTTAACAAGGTCAGGATCCCAATCATACTTCTTACTCCTACCAATCCAACCAGGATTCAATCTACAATGAGGTAATCTACCTCTCATCAACCCGAAAGGACTTTCTCCAACAGTATCATGTACAGTGATCCTGTAAGACCAAATCAATTTGTTAAGTTCATCATCCCAATTCTTATTTCCCTTCTTAGCCAGTTGTAGTAGACCTTTCAAAACTCTGTTCATCCTTTCCACGACAGAATTCCCTCTAGGATGGTAAAGAGCTGTAAACTTTTGTTCAATGCCTGTAAAACACAGAAATTTCTTCATAAGTTCAGACCTGAACGGTACACCATTATCGGTTAAAATTGAAACTGGAAAACCTTCCCTTAAAAAACACTTATCCAAAAAGTCGATTACCACCTGTGTGTTAACACAAGTAACTACCTCAACTTCAATCCACCTAGAAAATAAGTCCACAAGAACCAAAATGTACTTTGTAATGCCAACTTGCCAGACAACCGGTCCCATTATATCTAGTGCAACATGCTCCCAAGGTAAATTCAGACAAATTAACAAAGACATGGGGGGATTCAGGGTTTTTTTAGACTTGTCTGCGCATTCACACTGGATACAATGTCGAACATGTCTTTCAATAGCTAAATCCACCCTGGGCCACCAGTACAACAATTTAATATTTCTCTTTGTGCGAGAAATACCTTGTTGTCCCTCATGACCCAAAATTACGATGCTGTCTCTAATGCTCAAAGGAGGTACAATTTTCCCAGCTCTACACAGAAATGTATCATCAATACTCAATTCATTACGAACCTCCCAAAAAGGTCTAAATTTAGGATCCAATTTGCAATCATTACTCCACCCTTGAATAACCCTGTCCTTCACTGTCTGTAAAAGTTCATCCTTTAAGTTTTCTTCATTCCATTTATCTTTAGATAAACCAGGAGTACCAGCGAAAACAGCGGCTACACACATGTTGTTCCAAGGATCAGGATCGACCTCTTTGAGAGGCAAAGGAAGCCTACTGAGGAAATCCGCAACAACATTTTTAGCCCCAGGAACATATTGTACATCATACACAAAATCCTGAATCCTCATTGACATTCTTGCTATCCTTGCACAAGCTCTGGACAAACCCTCCGTGGTAAGCAATTTCGCCAAAGGTTTGTGGTCTGATCTTAGTAAAAACTTTTTCCCCCAAATAAACTTTCTGAAATGATCCATGGCCCAAACACATGCCAGAGTCTCCCGCTCTATTACTGAATACTTTGCTTCAGCAGGAGACAGCGAACGGGATGCAAAGGCAATGACCACTTCTTTTCCATTTTCCGAGACCTGGGACAAAACACCACCCAAACCTGTTCCACTGGCATCAGTAGTGAGAATATTATCTGCATATGGATCAAAACCCTGCAACGCAGGTGCATTCGCAATTGCATTCTTGATGCAATCAAAAGCTTTCTGACAGCTCTCATTCCAAAGAAAAGGAACTTTGTTCTTCATCAGCAAACGCATTTCATATGTCTTTTGTGAAAAGTTGCACACAATCCTTTGATTTGCGAGAAGGGCCATTAAGTATGGCCTCCACCAATGAACTTTTGGGTTTGATACCATTGCCACAAAGTTCATGGCCTAAGTATGTGACTGACTTTTCTGAAAACTTGCATTTGGTACCCTCAGCTACCAAACCATTGCTTTTAAGAATTGACAAAACCTCTCTCAATAAAGCATCATGCTGTACTTTGTCCTTGCCCATTATCAAGATGCCGTCTTGAAAAAAAAAAAACCTCTTTGATATGACCAAATAGATTGGACATAAGCCTTTGAAAAACGGCCGCAGCCGAAGCTAATCCAAAAGGCATACGTTTAAATCTATAACACCCAAAGGGTATACAAAAAGAGGTAAATTGCCTGCTATTTTTATCCAGTACCACTTGATGATATGCAGCTGATAGGTCCAAGGTTGAAAACCATTTTGCTCCATGTGTCAAAGCTAGCATTTCATCTATCCTGGGTAAAGGAAACTGTTCAACCAAGATGTTATTGTTTAAATACCTAAGGTCCACACGCAAACGGGCCTTGCCATTGGACTTACGGGCTACGACCAATGGAGAAATCCATTTGGCGGCTTCAATAGGCTCAATAACCTTGTTCGCAAGCATTTTGTCTAATTCCCCTTTACATTCATCCCTGATAATGAAAGGGATATTCCTAGCCTTATGAACTTTAGGACAAGCTCCCTCCTTCAAACAAATTTGATGTGTGAAACCTTTTAATTTGCCCATACGACTCTCAAATACTTCAGGAAATTCTTGTAAGACCCACTTCTTAGTGTCTACACTTTCACAAGAAACCAGTACCTGCTCCTTGCTATTTGGATTAAGAATTATGTCTAACATCTTCTGGTCCTTCCACCCCAAGACTGATGGCCCTTCCTCGGAAATGTACAATTTACCAGTGCTTTGCCTTTCCTTAAAACGGAAAATCAGAGTTCTAAATCCTAACATTTCAATGCTTTTACCAGTATAGCCCTCCACTGCAATGTCATTCGGTTCCAACCATTCTCCTATGTTATTGACAAATTTACTTTTCCAAACATGTTGAGACACAATTGTAAACGGTGACCCAGAATCCGCAGCTAACTGTATCATAACCGCTCCCAAAGAGATGTGACATAAGGGTTTAGAACTAATATCCCCCGTGATATTCAAAACAACTTTTTTCAATTGTACCAAGTTCACATGCGAATCAGTGTCACTTGAAGATGAGGAGGAGGAGTCCTGAACATACGCCACTTTGCCTTTAGAAGGTTTCTTGCTTTTACGATTGCACACTCTGGAAAAATGGCCAACCAAACCACATTCAATACATTTTGCAGCTTTTGCAGGACATCTATCATACGTAGCAGAGTGTGAATAACTGCCACACCTGTAACAAATCACAGTGCTAAACTTTTTCTGCCCTTCATAGCTTTTCTTGTCAGGGAAATTACTTTTCTTTTTTTCAAATTTAGGATTTTGGTTTACCTTAATCACATTTTTCCTTTCAGTAATTTTCCCAACAACTTCTTCAGGGCCTTTTTTGTCTTGAGACAAAGTAACCTTTGCACATCTTTCAGACAGTTCAGCCTTTTTTACCATGGTAATAATATATTTTAAACATTTATCACCCTCCACCCACAACTTATCTTGTAACGTTTTGTTTTTTGCATACATGACAACCTGATCCCTGATCAGCTCTTCCTGCAATTGTGCAAATTTGCACTTGGCAGCCAGTTTTTTTAAAGCAGAAACATATTCTTCTACTGACTCGTGTTTCTCTTGTTTTCTGTGAAAGAAAGAATGCCTTATAACACCAATACACACTGACGGAGAGAAATGATCATCAAGATTTAACAACGCAACCTTTAAAACATCTAAATCCTCATCAGCCCTTTCTTGTGTATGTAAATCAATTCAGGACCTAAAGAATATAAAAGCATTCTCTTTTTTCTTTCCGGAGAAAATGTACCATTAACATCCTCTAAGTTGCCCAGATAATTCAAAAAGTACTCTTTCCAGTCCAACCACGAAACAATTGGTTCACCTGGAACTGATAAAAACTCTTTAGGTGAGTTAATTTGAAGATTAGACATCTTATTATCCCCAGAGGTGTTTGGTCTTGAAGAGGATGTTGAAGAGGAAGTTTCAGTCGTCATGTTTATATAAAGTCAAAAGCGTTGTTGATATAAGTGGTTAGAGAAAATGTCAAAATAACAGTTTGAAACAGAACAGTTCACCACATCATGAAGAAATAAAAAATAAATGTGAAAAGAAAATACCACATCTTGAATTTGATGCTGCAAGTAACTTTTTTCCTGGAATTCTCGAAAGTGCCTTTAGACATCGCCGCTGTTTACACTCAATTAATCGATCTAAAAGGCCAGAAAAACGAAGCGGTGTTCACTCTGCAAAGACAACACGTTCGGTTGTCATGGAAACGGAAGCTTTTCTTTTCCCAAAAAATGGCGGCTGTGCGTGACCTTGAGCGCGATGTCGTCCTTTCCTACGTGTGCGGTGACGTCTTGTCTGACGTGTAGAGAAGAACGCTATCCCGCTTGCTGTTGACGCGTTGAGTAGACGCGTTGAAAGGAATGCGGTTCAGGAATGAGGCGCTGCACGAGAGACACACGCGGAGGCTTTAAAAGTAAGCGTTTCACGCTCGCATTCAAACTTCCAGTGGTTTTTCGGGAAAAGTCCAAAATTACAAAAAAAAAAGGTTCTAGAGGTTTCACAGCTTAGCGATTTAAAAGCAGTCAGCTCAAATTCTTCAAGCAAACAGTCAGTGACATCGTAGATCCTCAAAACGAGTAGAATAGGATAAAGTACTCACACGAAGTAGTCCATAAGATGTCAAAGTTTTTTTTTTTAATCAATTCAATCCCATACCGTCACCAAAAATGGTAGTATCCGCGAAGGAAGCGAAATAGCCATGTAGAGTAGAATATCCAATTTATTGAATAAGTAAGATGCAGGAACAAAAGAAACAAGCAGCTGTCCAGGAGCTGACTGAACATCCATTTGAATAAATACATTCCACAATACATAGCAACAAGGAATACACACATAAGATTCTACAGTAAAACATTCTAGGCAACAAGTACAAAGTTCTATGACATATTCCATAAAGGAACATGCCATCACTACACTGTCCCCCTCGCTGCCCCGGTTTCCTGTGCACGTTTTTTCTCTGCTTTTTGCCCATTTTTGCCTTCAGTTTTCCTCACATGCCTACAATTCTGCACCCGTTTTGCCTTCTTTGCCCCTGATTCTGTGCCCGGTTGCCCCTGGTTACCTCGCTGCTCCCGGTTCCTGCTGCTGCATCCCCTGTGGCCCGCTCCCTCACTGACCATTTGCTGCCCCTGCCTTCCGCCTCCCAGCTGCTCCTCCCTCCCACCTCCCCACATATGGTGGCCGCTGCGCTGTGAGGAGAGTGACCCTTGACCTTGCCAGGTAGGTCGCTCCCCCACAACACAGATCTGCCTGTGTTTTCCTGTCCACTGCTGCTGCTGGTAAAGTTCGCCCCTCTGTTTACTGTCCCTGTGCCCTTTGCCGGCTGTCCCCTTTGCTGCCCCTGGTTTCCTGTGCCCATTTTTTTCTCTGCTTGTTGCCCTTTTTTGCCTTCTGTTCCCCTCATGTGCTCCCGATTCTGTGCTCGTATTTGCTTTCTGTTCCCCTGATTCTGTGCCCGGTTTTCCCCCGGTTACCTCACCGCTCCTGGTTGCCGCCGCTGAGTCCCCTGCGGCGCCTCCAACCTCACTGACCATTCGCTGCACCTGCCTCGCGCCTCCCAGCATCTACTCCCTCCCACCTCCCCATATATGGTGGCCCCTGGCGTGCCTAAGGCAAGCCTGTTTGCGCCCGTCCGCGCCTGGACCACACCCTGCACCAGAACCCCTGGTCCTCACGCCCTCCGCACCCACCACGAGGACCACTGCCGCTACGATGCCAGCACACTCCATGCTCTCAACCCCGGACGGACCCACACCTGCTTCAAGGCCCCCCGAAACGCACTCATGGTCCCGTCACCTGCTGGAACTGCAGCTACACCAGCCTCAGAGCCTCAGAAGAGCCCGCCAAGATGGACCCCAACCACCTCCGAAGCATTCTATTGAACACCTGCTCTGCATGCAAACATGCTGTCGCGCTCTGGGACCTGCTTGACACATCATCACCGGACGTCGCCTTCCTGACGGAGACCTGGATGAAGGACTCCTCCGCATCTGACATCGCCATAGCCACCCCAGACGGCTATAAGATCACCCGCAGAGACCGTACCAACAGAGTTGGAGGAGGAATCACCATTGTCCACAAGAACACCATCAGAGTTTCGACCAGCACCGACAACACTCTCTGCACCGCTGAAATCACATGCACTTCCAGATCCACACGGACCCCAACACCACCCTTAGAGGCACCCACCGTCTACAGACCCCTGGACCCTGACCCCAGTTCAGCGACTCTATCAGCAACTTCATCAGCACGCATGCCCTGACCTCCACCGACTATATCCTCCTCGGAGACCTCAAATTTCACCTGGAAAACAACAATGACAGCAACTCCACCACCCTGATCGACACCTAGATAACCTCAGACTGAGACAGCTCATCACAATGCCGACCCATTCCACCAGCCACATGCTAGACCCCGTCTTCTCCTCAAACTCCCAAGTCTCTTTCAGCCACAACACCGAACTGGACCGACCACCGCTGCATCCACTTCACCTTCCAGAAACCCAGTACACACCACCACACCCAACAGATCCCACGCCGCTGCTGGAATAAAGTCACAGAAGACCTACTACAGGCAAACCTCGCTCTCGGCCCATCCACCGACCCCTCCAACACCAACGAGGCTGCCCACAACCTCGGGCGATGGAGAGACGACTGCGACAACACCCTGACCCGCTGAAACAACCCACCTTCGGAGACACCTGCAAGAGAGCCAGCTAGTTCCCCCCGGAACTCCTAGCATCCAAGTGTACCAGCCAGAAACTAGAGAATAAATGGCACAGTGAAAAGACACCAGACAGCCACGCACCCCACAAAGACGCCATCCGCAACCACAAACACCTCATCAGGTCCGCCAAGAGGATCTCCTTCAAAGATCTTCTCAACAATAAAGCACACAACAGCAAGGAGCTCTTCAACATTGCGAAGGAACTCTCCAACCTCAGCTCCAACACCAACGACATCCCGCCGTCGCAAGCCCTGTGCGATTCCCTCGCCACCTTGTTACACCGCAAGATCGCCGACATCCACAACAGTTGCAACACCCGGACAGCCTCAACAGACACCGACACACCAGACTTGCCACACACCATCGACCACGACCCCTTGCAGGCCTGGGCCAAAGTGAACATCAATGACACCATCAAGACCATGAGCACAATCCTCTCCGGCTCCCCGTCAGACCCTTTCCCGCACCACATCTTCAACAAAGCCAGCAGCCCCATCGCACCCCCCCCTGTGCAATGTCATCAATCCCTCCTTTGAGACTGCAACCTTCCCAGAGAGCTGGAAACCTGCAGTAATCAACGCCCTACTCAAAAAACCCAAGGCGGAGCCGAGAGACCTCAAGAACTTCCGGCCCATCTCCCTGCTTCCGTTCCCAGCCAAGGTCATCAAGAAGATCAACAAGAGACAGCTAACCCGATACCTCGAAGAAAACAGCATCCTGAACCTATCACAGTTAGGGTTCCACAGCAACCATAACACAGAGACTACCCACATTACCCCCACCGACGACATCAGGATCCTTCTGGACGACGATGAGACCGCAGCCCTCATCCTGCTGGACCTCTCCGCCGACTTTGACACTGTCTGCCTCCACACTCTACGCGCATGCTTCCATAACGCAGGGATCCAAGACAAGGACCTGGAATGGACCACCTCCTTCCTCTCCCGCAGAACCCAGAGAGTCCATCTCCCCCCATTCTGATCCGAAGCCTCCGAGATCATCTGCGGCGTAACCCAGGGATCATCCCTCAGCCCGACACTGTTCAACATCTACATGGCCCGCTTGCACGCATCGCCCAACAGCACGACCTCATCATAATCTCCTACACAGACGGCACACAACTAATCCAGTCCCTCACCAAGGACCCCCTCAACGTCAAACCCAACCTCCACGAAGGAATGAAGGCCATCGCCGACCGGATGAAAAGCAGCTGACTAAAGCTGCACACGGACAAGACAGAGGTCCTCATCCTCGGCTCCAACCCTTCAGCCTGGGACGACTCCTGGTGGCCAACGACACTGGGGCCAGTCCCGACACCCACCGAGCATGCATGCAACCTGGGAGTCATTCTCGACTCAACGCTCTCCATGGTCAAGCAAGTCAATGCAGTCTCCTCCTCCTGCTTCAACACCCCCCCACATGCTCCGCAGGATCTACAGGTGAAGCTCGACAGATACAAGAAGAACAGTCAACCAGGCCCTCGTCAGCAGCAGACTCGACTATGGAAACGCCCTCTATGCGGGAGCCCCGGCCAAGCTCATCAAACAACTGCAACACATTTAAAACACCTCTGCGCGTCTTATTTTGATGTACCACGCCACAGCCACATCACCCCCCACCTGAGAAACCTGCACTGGCTCCCTGTCTACAGGAGAATCTCCTTCAAACTCCTCATTGACGCACACAAGGCACTCCACAAGACCGGCCCAGCCTCCTCAACAGACGACTCTTGTTCTACGTCCCTAATCGCCAGCTCCGCTCCACCAACCTCTCCCTCACCACTGTCCCGTGCATCAGAAGAACAACCACCGGTGACAGATCCTTCTCCCACCTTGCCGCCAAGACCTGGAACACCCTCCCACTCAGCCTACGACAGACCCAAGGCCTGCTGACCTTCAGGAGGCTATTCTAGACTTGGCTGTTCGACCAGTAGCGGCACCCCCCCTTTTTTTCCCCCAGCGCCTTCAGACCCTCGCGGGTAAGTAGTGCGCTTTACAAATTCTGTGATTGATTGATTGAGTTTGGGCTGTCTAGGGTGGGTTTTTTCTCCCATGGGTATAATCTCATTTGATGATCTTCAAAACAAGTTTAGTATTGGTTGGAGAGATTTTTGAATATCTCCAAGTGAGGGATTTCTTGTTAAAAAAGACGACAGTCCAATCGGATTTGCCAAATGCACGCAGTCGAAAGTCTGCTAGACCTTAGGAAAACCTTGATTGGGGTTATCTAAAATCTTTTCAAATCCGTAATGAAAGATTATCAGGATAAATATTCTCAAAAGTGGCAAGAGAAGGTTGCAAAGTTTTTTCTATCTTTTCATTCCGCACTAGCCATTTTAATACCTGCACAATTGCAAGTAACAGTAGTATAAGACCTGTTTCTTCCTCTATTACACTCCATACAAGATTGCAAAGTGGGGGAGGGAAAAGGAACATGCTGCCCCCGATGCGCATTATACAGAGCCAATATTATCCATATCTTTGCAACAGGTAGAATGCTTACAAATTTGAAACAAGAAATTACTAAATTCTTTGCTGTCGAGGGGAGTGGCCAACAGCATGGCCGGTTAGGACGTGCTACCGCGGAGCTCCCGAAGAGCTGCTTCATGATCCGACTATATACCCAGTCCTGCTATCCCAAAGTTATAGCAGGGGGTCCGAAGATGTCCTACACCATATAGGGACAAGAAACTTGGGGAATCTCTGTGCTCTGGCAGAGAAAATCGCTCCGGAATCACCCGCTCGTGAGCCTGACTACACCAAGATGGCGGCCGTCGGTCCTGGGCGAAGCCGGGCACGGTAATATCTCGATCCTTGCCCTGCTGATTAAGGCTGCCACGCGTGGGGGACACAATGAAGACCCTACCCGCCCTGAAAAGACCCTGGAGGCGGCCCCCCTGAGGAGACCGGGCACCACGAGAATACCTGTACCAAGATGGCGCCCAGAGATGCAGTAGTGCTCCGATGGCGCTGAGGAGCCCGATCCTGGTCCCTGCCTTGATAACGTCGGGAGAGTGGTGACGGCAAAGGGCCTAGTGGAGCACTACCACACCCCTGAGAAACACTGCATGACACCCTCTCGGCGGCTGCGGAGCACCCTGGAGGTGCGGGTCGGCCGTGCCTAGAAACCTGCACACTGGACTGGGGGGGTGGGACCCTCTTTTCCACCTCACCTTCACACACGTTTGGCTCCCGGCGGATAACGAGGTCCGAGGGAGGGACCGGCAGACAACTTGTATCTGCGATGAGACTGCTCTACCCAGAGTTGAGACTGGCAAGGCCCGCGACCCCCGCAGGTCACACAGCACCACAACGGCCCCACTCCGGAGGGCTTGGTTCCGGATGGGCGACAGAGGTCTATGGGGGGAGGCATAGAGGCATCAGACGACAGCCGCACACAGGTGGCTTCATCACAAGAGAGTGACCGGCTGTTCCCCCTCCCCCCCCCCCGAGTTGGCTGACCCCGGGACTGCGGCGGAAAGCACAGAGAGCGACGGGGAGGGCATAAAAGGCGCTACCTGGTCCCCGCGAGGCTGCTGGTTACCTGGGCACCCCTAAGAGACACCAACAAACGACAGCACTAAGAGACAACGTAGGGGTGCAGAGAGCCAGAGACACGAGATCAACAGGTGGAGGTGAGGGGCCTTGGGGCAGCGAGAAATCTAGAGCCTCTTCAGTCTGGCGACAGCCACCCAGCCGGTGTAGAGCAGGGGAGAGACCCATCCGGAGGAGATAGGACGTACAGGAGAGTGAGATGGGGAAAAGAGATCCGATACGCAAGCCTGCGAGGCAGGAGACTATGGATAATTATGCCACGGCACGTCCACAACAGAGGTCCCCTCGGTGACAACTGGAACACGCTCGGACACCGCAATGTTGCTGGAGGCGATACAAGCATCCAGAACGGACATACAAGACTCGAGGGCAGTCTTGGAGGTCAAAATAGGCGAAGTGGGCTCGGAGGTTCTGCTCCTGCGCCAGGATTACCGGAACCTAACGGAGAGGGTGACCACTGCGAAGACAAGGATAGGAGAAGTGGAAGACTCCCTCAGCACACTGTGGAAAAGGACATGGCGGAGCTTCAGGCATCACACCGGCAATTGCTCTGGAAAGTGGATGATGCGGAAAACAGAGCGCAACGCAATAACCTCCGCTAGGTGGGATTTAGAGAAGGTATCGAGGGGGCGGACATGCCGACTTTTCTGCACTCCTGGTTGAGGAAGACGTTCCCACAGGCGCAATTCTCGAACTGTTTCATCATTAAGCGAGCACACAGGGTGCTGTTGGCGAAACCGCCGGAGGGAGCGAGGCCGAGACCAGTCATTTTTTGAACTTCGCGGACAGAGACCTAATTCTCATGGAGGCCAGACAGCTGGGAGAGATACGGCTAGAAAACACAAGTACAATGATCTTCCCAGATTACAGCCAGGAGGTCCAGAAACAACGACGCTCCTTCGATACGGTTAAAGCAAAGCTGAGAGACCTACACATGAAGTAGATGTTGCTGCTCCCAGCAAAATTGAAGGTAATGTTCGAGGGCAAGTACATTTCTTCAACCGACCGGAAGAGGCCTGGCAGAGGCTTGAGGAACGTCCTATACTAAGGGGGGCTGCTGATGAAGGCAGCCAGTTAAGGGATGAGATGGCACCCACAAATCATAGGAGTAGCCCCCTCAAGATCCAAAGAATCAAAAAACAAAGAACAAAGAGACGTAAGCAGACCACACCATACCCAGGAACCAACATTTTTGGACGAAGAAGACAGAACTCAACATCCTCAGCGGGGAAAGCAGCAGCGGCGTCTGAATCTAGATTCAGCTGCCTGGCCAATCACAGGACTTCGGAGGAGGACGACGACTCGGAGGGCCGGACGTCAGGAGCAGAGGAAGCAGAAGGACACTCATTACATCCCCTCGAGACTGCTATCCAGGAGCTCGAGAAAGAAACGCCCGCCCAGATGGAAGATCTGGGAAATGGGACACAGGACTCGCAATCCTGATGGGGGCCAGGACTGGCACCAGAGCAAGCAGCTCTTCATTGAAGGGACACGCAAGTTACATACCCCCTTTTCTCATCTTAGTGTGTAATTTATTTCTATGCTATGTTCGTTCACAAGTTGGGCTGATTGGGCAAGGGTGGGAAGCTCAACTGTTACGCAAATTCCACCTCTAGCTTGAGTGGGGGTACACAGGGGAGGGTGACAGGCCTACTCCGCCAACAGTCTTGGTTCTGCGGAAGTTGACACTGAAGGGGGGGAGGTGGGGTGGGGGGCGCGGGGTCAGTTATGGACGTTTCCAGTTAACTGGGGGGGTGGGACAGGAGGCAAGTTGGGGGATGGACAGGGAAGGGGGGGGGAGTTGGGAATGGGAGGGGGGGACAATCATGTTACGGTGGCCGCACACTTCTGTACTCCAGACGACACCTTCACACACAGGTGACCAACTACACTATGCGACACACACTCCAGAATGGCGGGTGAGCAGGTAGGACAGTGCCAAGACCGGCGGGGATTTAGTGTCCTGACGTGGAACGTTAATGGGCTTGGCAGCAAGTTTAAGAGGGGATTGGTGAATTCATACATTAAAAGGCTGCACCCCGACATAGCACTGTCGCAGGAAACCCATCTTAAAGGGACTAACTGTGCCTTTTTGGCCAGGGGTCAGTACAAGGTCTTGGCACACGCAGGATACACCACGGACTCGAGAGGGGTGGCAATTATTATTAAAAAGACTAAGCCGTTCAGTATAGCCCAAACATGGACAGACTCGAAGGGTACATACGTAGGAGTTAAGGGGACTTGGAACAGACGCACGTACACAATACTTTCAGTGTGTGCTCCTTCGAAACTACAGGCCAACACGCTCAAGAAAGTGGCAGGGATACTCCTAGACACAGCTGACAACACACAGATTCTTGGGGCAGACTTCAATGATGTGATGGACATAGGGCTGGATCGGACGGGAATGGCGTCCAGAGACCGGACCTGGACCCCCCTGTCCCTAATGATGGACAATGTAGGACTCACGGATGTTTGAAGATGGCTGCATCCCGATCAGAAGACCTACTCCTTTTTCTCGGGTGCACATAAAGTATACTCGAGATTGGACTATGTGTTTATGTCTCGGCAAAACTTGACAGTAGATGGCACGGCAGAATATCAGGCGAGGGGGATTTCCGATCACTCCCCTTTGTTAGCAACGGTGGGATTGGGGGGAAATAAGAAGGGAGGCTCCTGGAGAATGACGGCGTGGGATCTACAGAATGCAAACGTTCTCAAGGGTCTGAGAGCTGACTTGAAGGTATATATTGCCGAAAATGAAGGGACGGTCCCCTCTGGGGTGACATTCTGGGAAGCATTAAAGACGGTGATGTGAGACAGGGTACAAAGCAGGCTGGCAGAGGAAAGGAGGAAGCTCCACGCTGAAACGACTGCGTTGGAGGTGGCCATTCTAGACCTGGAAAGGGACTACCAGGTTTCAAAAGATGATGAGACACTCAGGAGACTGACAGACCCGCAGAAGCAATATAGAGAACTAGTGACGGGAGAGGCCAGAACCCAGGCCCGAGCCACCCTGCACCACCTCTATGATGTAGGGGATAAGTCAGGCTAACTGTTGGTGTGGCTCAGTAAAAAGGAGTGCACAGCCAGATGGGTAGAGCAACTCAGGGATTCGGAGGGATTGCTTGTTAGGTCTGATGCTCAGATCGCGGAGGTATTTGCTGATCACTACAAATGTTTCTCTAGGGCCAGGGACCTGGGGACAAGCGAGGTGGCCTTACAATACCTAGAACAAATAGAACTACCTGCCCTGACCCCTGAGGCTCAGCAAACCCTAGAGTCTGACATCACTCGAGAGGACATATCGGGAACCCTAGCCAGACTGAGACCGGGTAAAACCCCGGGCCCGAACGGGTTCCCCGTGGAATTTTTTAAGCGCACGGCAGATTTCCTGACACGCCATCTGAAGGGACTTTTCAAGGGGGCTCTAAAAGAAGGGAGACTCCCCCCTGACTTGTGCTTGGCAACGATAATCCCAATACATAAAGAGGGGAAATCTCGGGAAGGCTGTGCATCATATCGCCCCATCTCCCTCTTGAATACAGAGGCAAAACTCTTGGCAACGATCCTGGCACTACGGCTACGTTCGGTGATATCAGATCTAGTACAACTAGATCAAACAGGTTTCCTTCCAGAGAGAGCCACCAGGTTAAATCTCCGTCGCACCCACAACTGGTTACAGGAAGTACAAGGGAGGGAGGACCCACACTGGTTCTTATCCCTGGACGCCGAGAAGGCCTTTAATTGCGGTTTATTGGCCGTTTCTTGAGGGTGTCTTGCAAAAATTCGGGTTCGGCCCCAAATACCGACAATGGCTTCGGCTGCTATACACTGAACCTAGCGCCAGGGTAAGAGTGAACGGGGTAATGTCACGAGAGTTCCAGGTCCGGAGAGGGACCCGGCAGAGTTGCCTGTTATCTGCCCTCCTCTTTGCTCTTACAATAGAAGTGCTCGCCGCTAAGATACGCCAGAATGTAGCCATTAGGGGATTCAGAAGGGGAGAGAGGGACTCCGCAGGAGAAAAAATATCACTATACGCAGATGATATCCTCTTGTACATCACTTACCCAGAGACAACAGTATGGAAAGTACGCGGGTTACCAGATTAACTGGCACAAATCGATTCTCTAGGACCCTAAGGGGCAGGGAAACTGGCAGGACCTCCCGGGATGACTGTTGACGACCATAGAGGGTTTCAAATATCTTGGAGTATATGTCACCCTGGACCGACAGCTGTCATATCGACAGAACTTGCAACGAATTCTAGTGAACTTCACAACGGATACTGTCATATGGATACTTTGTTACATATATTGCGTTAAGTTAGCATGAGTGTATTACATGCCTAACAGCCATTTTTCCTTCGGCTTCAGTTTTGCCCACGACACCTACTTGTTGTTGTCGCTTTCACTCTAGAAGCGGTGATGTGATTTATTTGAGAATAATATGTTATTACTATGCTATCAGTTTTGCTTGGTACACTTGGTACAACTGTCTGCACACTGAGAGCTGCACACTCTAAGAATAACCTAACACAAGGTTGCTGGGAGGCCTGATCCTCGCACCACATTAGACATAACACTAATAATGTTGATGCCAACATTGGGCTCTACGCGGGTTTAAGATAGAGTTACAGGGAATGAATCAACACACTTGGTGCTGCGCATGAAGAGAGCTGGTAGCCGTTGATGTGATCTACACCTACTGACATTTAGAGGTATGGGTCCGCCCTGCTAAAACCCGAATGAGACCTTCTTAGATATAATATAATATGCTAAATAGGGTGCGCAAAATATAGGTGATACAGGTTTCTATAGATTTTGCATTGTAATATGCTATCACCTTTTGCTTACTATGGATTAGTGACTATGCTGATAACTCTGATTTTTATAATATGCATTTTGGTATTATACAAGATACTGCGTTTGAGAACCTTGCATTGAATAATAAATATTTCAAACTTGCACATGTGTTCTTTGACTCTCAGTTTTGGTTTGAAATGAGTATATAACGAAAGAGTGTTCATGTGTTCCACGATTCCTGAGGTATTCTGAAGATCATGTTCTGGTTTGTCTAAGACATTGATCATTTCATCATGATCCATGAGACACTGTAGCTAGCTAGGTAAGGGGATTTCTGATACTGAGATGAGTTTTGGATCATCCTAACTCACTGAGGTTCTAGATCTCTATGCACAGTTCTGTGGGAGAACGGAAACCCTGCTACATGGCGCCCGTACGTTGTTGGCCTTATATCATGACACTCGAGTAGTATATCATTCAAACCTTAACACCTTCATTCCCGTTTCCGGAAAACGGTGGTGTCGGAAAAACCTACCTATTTTTAAAATAGGTCTTTTCAAGCTTGAATTCTTCTAAAACGGTTTCTTTGACTTACTACCCAGTTGTGCTACAAAGTGTTCTTTGTCTTTTTCTCTTCCTGTGCTAACATGGCCGTGGACATCCCGCAGCATAGCCGCATTGCGGTTCGTGACCACTTGCGGGCATATAATGTCCCTGTGGATGGCTTAGCTGTGGTTCTAGTGGTGAGTGCGGAACATGCGTACCCGTACGAATTATTTTATTCATGGGTGACATTTCCGGCAGTGGACGCTAATTCTGGTGTGTTCCATTCATACACTGCCTCGGCAGTACCGGTGGCTTATGCTCCGTACAGGGCACTGGAAGTACCTATAGATGTTTGGCAGCACGGAGTTTGGTTTGGTGGCGCCCTACCCCATTCTTTGACCACTCCGAGGTTAGGTCCTTTGTCCATTCCGGGCACAAGTTGGCCCGCTTTGGGTGGATTTACTCCTCATCCTAATCGCGCCACTTGTAATGTGGGTGACCTGCGGCGTCTTCATGAAGTCGCGGTTGAAGTGATTAGGGCGCTTGTTCATTACATTGGTCGTAATGTTCATGGCGCAGCCCCTGCGGGTGCGCAGCTTCGAGCGGAACAGGCTGGTTTGAAAATCAGTCCTGTCATGGTGAATTACGTGATGGGCAAGAAGCCCCAGGATAAGGATGAATTTTCTTTCTGGCTTGCCGAGAAATTCGACCAGCTGGAGGCTGCGTTTCCTAATACGACTCCTGGTGAAAAACACTGGATTCTTACGCTCAGTTTACCGAAAGATTTGGCCCCTGAACTTGTTGACTGTGAAACATGGGGTAAGACTTTTGCAGCGGTTTATTAGAGGTGCTATGGCACCCCGACTGTGTCCAACCTGTCTGCGGTCCTTAAATGTGTTCAAGATGATCACGGACCAGAGTCGGCGGTTGAATTGGGTATGCGCCTGAGTGGCTCCTTTAATGTGGTTTGCGAACTAATCCTTGCGAATGTCAAGGGAGATGCAGTGAACTTTCAGGTGGCCAATGCTCTGGCGTTAGTTCCCGATGCCGATAAACCCCGTCAGTTAGCAAGGATTATTGTGGCGGCTTATAAAATGGTTGGCCGCACTTCTAAGGGTGTAAAGGCTTTTTCTGAAAAGGAGAAGAAACAGCCCCAGGGACAGTCTTCGGAAACGGGTGGACAACCCAAGTCCAAAAAATAAAATTGGCCGAAAAAGCAGAATCAGGGTAAGCAGCAACAACAACAACAGCAGACACAGGTTTCTAGTCCTGCGCCTTCGCTGCCTGCGCCGTCGGATCGAGTTTATGATTTGCGCGATCGCGCGACGATTAAATCGCCTGAAAGATTTCAGGCTTCTGACCAACGCTCTCCTCGTTCCTTTCAGGACTCATCGGCTCCGTCAACCGGTGGTGGAGGGGGCGGCAGGGGCAGGGGTGGCCAGCAAGGACGTGGTCAGCCCCGCCCGCGAGGTGAAGGAGAACAGCGGGACGACTCTACGCCCAAGAGACCGCAGTTTGCCAAGAAGAAGGTCGCAGCCTTAACGGCGCATCGATATGCCCCAGATAGTGAAAACGCGGCTTCGGAATCTGACGTGGGCTCTGACCTTGCTGGACAGCGCGGCGGAGATTACCATAGTGAGAGAGGCCCTCCGTCCACTGTTGAAGGAGACAGCGACTGACACTTATGTTGTGATTGAAACGGCTGATACACATGTTGCTCCCCCTGAACGTCTTTTTGAAATTGTCCTGTTGATAGAAGGTGACATGCAGTGAACTGTAAAAGGGGTATTTTGGGAAAATCTTTCGTCTACGTATGACATTTTACTTTCGGAGGCTGACTGGCCCCCACCTTTTGTTCTCGCAGCTCTGCGAGGGGAGGAGGTGATCCTCCCCAGTTTCGCGCACACTGTATCGAGAGTGGAAGCGCTGCATTTTGCAGAAGAGTGGGCTCTGGCGCTTGCGCCGGCTGTGTACCGAAATCAGTGTGGCTGGGATAAATTGTCCCCTAGCCATGAGATTCCTTTACGGTCTCAGCCACAACCTCAGTATCCCATACGGCGTGAAGCTAAAGCTTCTGTCGCGGCTATCCTTGAACAATTGGAATATCAAGGTGTAATTGAAACGTGTGCGTCGCCAATGAATAACCCCCTTTTTACTGTGAACAAGCCGGACGGCTCATATCGTCTGGTTTTGGATTATCGGCATTTGAACTCGCATTGCCGTAACTGTGCAGTACAGAATACTCATGGCTCTGCCCTAGTGAATAGTCTTGAGCGTAAACGGTTCAAAACCACGCTTGACATTTCCAATGGTTTTTATGCACACAGATTAGATGGTCCAAGTTCCCAATGGACCAGTTTTACGTGCGGCGGTGTACAAAAAATGTTTAAACGACTCCCAATGGGCTATAAGAATAGTCCTGGAGTATTTTCCGCCCGCATAGTCTCTCTTTTGGAGAGCTTCGATCCAGTTGCTTGTTCTTATGTGGATGACATTTATCTCACAGACGACAAACTTTGGGAGCATCTGTGTCGAGTAAACAGCATAATTTGTAACTGTGCAGACATGGGTTACAAGTTTAACTTTGCAAAATCACACATTGCGGAGTACACAGTGTTGTTTCTGGGTTATGAACTTAACCACGAAGGAAAGGGGTTGGCTCCTCACTTCCTGGAGAAGTGCGCGCAGTTGCGCTCTCCGACAACGCTGAAAAAATTACAGTCTTTACTGGGTTTTTTAAATTTCGGGAGGACTTACATTCCGGAATATGCCCAGCGTATCAAGCCTTTGTATGCTTTGATACAACCATCTTTTTCCAAATCATGCTGGCTGCCTGAGCATTCGGCGATTCTGCAGTCACTGCAGGCGGATTTGCTCGCATCTGACTACTTACAGACTCGTGATAACCAGACCAACCTAGTGATAAGAATTATCCCTGGGGCGGTGGGTTTCACGTACCTGACTTTTAATGAAGGGGATACAGTACCTATTGCTTATAAGTCACACTTGTACACTTCGGCTGAACTGCGTTTTTCAACTGTGGAGAAAGTTTTAACGGCTGTACAGATGGCAATTCTTAAGGAACGTGCCCTGTCACAAGGAAAACGCATGTTGGTTGTTACCCCGTGTCCTGCCTTGGAGGCAGTCACGAAAGCCAGTGTACCAAATTCTAAAGCTTTGCACCCTCGGTGGATTCAGTGGGCTACATCCTTGACATCCCAGGATGTCACGTTTATTTTTGACGCCGCTTTGCGGTCGCAGGAGTATTTACAGTATGAATTTGTTCATCCTGCTCCTTTAGCGATGCGGCCGTTGGAGGATTTCCATTGAATCATTTACACTGATGGTTCGGCGCAGGTTGCGCATGGCTCTAAACATGCCTACGTTTCCGCATGCGCCATTGTGGTCGGTGCCATGGTGAACGATGAGTTCAAGTCCAGTGTCGTGCACACGCAAACACTAGGGGACTGCGCCGCACAATTAGCAGAGCTTCCTGCTCTGATGCTCGCATTGGAGTACGCTGATCCTAGTGTGACGACTTTAATCGTAAGTGATTCTTACTACTGTGTTCTTTTGGATTCAGAATGATTTTCGTGATTCCAAAGGTAGCACAATAAAACATAAAATGATCTGGGTCCGAGTGGCGGAACTTAAAGAGAAGCTGCCGCTCGTGTTTGTGATTCATACTCTCGGCCATCAGCGCGTGGGGTCCACGCTGTTGGAAATTCGCTTGCTGATGAGGCAGCGAAGTCTGCGGTATCAAAATACTTAGTTGCAGCAGTCACGAGGTCCAAAAGCAAAATAGATGATGACATCTTGGCGGCTGTTGCTGCCACGGAGAAGGGAGGTAAATATCCTGCGGGGTTCCCTTCGAAGTACACATACCACTTAAGTCCCGATAAGGTTCCTTATGTGAAAATTCCTGAAGTTGGCGAACGTCTAGTTCCCAACTCGGATCGCAGGGCTTCTCTGATTACAGCGGCTCATGAAGGTGTGGCGTCTGCGCATGCAGGCGTCTCAGCCACTGTAACTCAGCTACAACAAAGGTTCTGGTGACGGGGACTGTACAAACAGACGCGCGATTATGTCCTTCTGTGTGACATTTGCCAGCAGATTAAGCCTTCAACTGCTGCGCGTCCGCCTCAGACACAGTTGTACATCTCTAATAAACCGCTTGGTTGCGTTTATTTGGATCACTGCGGTCCTTTTTCTTCTGATACGGCGTATAAATACATCTTAGTAGCAGTTGACTCATGCACACGCTTTGTGTGGGTCTGGCCACATCGGAGCGCTGATTCACGGACTGTCATTAAGGATTTGCGAGTCTTTGTGGGAATTTTTGCCTGTGGTACTTTCCATTCAGACCAGGGTCCGGCTTTCGCCTCTAAGGCGTACAAGGATGCTATGGTTTCGTTGGGGGTCCAAGTCAAGTTTTCGAGTCCCTACAAGCCTGAGGGCAATAGTGTAGTTGAACGAATGAACCGTGACTTAAAGCAATCTTTGACAGCTCGAGTTATAGGCACTGGCAGAAACTGGCTGGCCCACCTCTATGGCGTGCAGCGTGCGCTTAATAATCTCCCTAGAAGGTCTCTGGGTGGGCGGACCCCATACGAAATGCTCTTTGGTATCAAGATGTACGTCCCTGACCTCGATGGTTTAGACTGCCAGGCCCAGGCCGCGGCCTTTGACGTAGATGAACATTGCAATGTTTTACAGGATCTACAAAAGACCAGAGACAGTCTTGCTAAGGAACACTTGCCCTCCACGTCGGATGATGCGTTGCAGATCCCGGTAGTTGGCTGGCTACCCCAAGTTGGAGAACTGGTACGTGAGAAGATCAATAACAAGAAAGAGTTTGGTCCCTCATATCGAGCACCGGTTCGAGTTCTTGGAGTGAAGGGCACAAGAACAGTCATATTACCACCACTTCCAGGTCGTAAGGAAAACAGATTTATTTCTATTGACAATGTCAAGGCACACAGGGTGGCCGATTCTTCATAGCATGACGCCGGCTGTATCCTGTCCTTCCATGGTGAGGCATTCTGTGCTGGCTATTACATCTGGTGCAGAACAGGAGGTGTCCCTCGAGATGCCTGCAATATCCAGTCCTTTATTAAATACTATTCCTGTTACTAACATTGATGAGCTGACCTATGCATATCCTGCTGATTTATCAATGCCTGATTTACAAGCTCGTTTGGCTAACCAGTCCAGATTCTCTTTTGACTCTGATTCGGAACTTTCAAAGAAACCATCGACTACTGCGAAATATGCCACGTTATTTAAAAAACATTTTTTAATTCCCCCTTGGACATATGTTTGGCTGATACTATTTTCATTTTACCTTTTTATGTCAATTGGTTTTGTGTTTTATTTTTTCCGCCTGATCGATGGCCATTATGTCAAAGAAAGAACAGGAATTTGGTACCTTAATGGAACATTGACCCCTCTTTCCTCCTCACATTCAGCACACAGACTAAAGCGAGACTTAAATACAGTAGAAATTACTGCTTGGCCTATCCTTGATGGGATTGTGTGGGATGCGGTTAGGTTTCAGATTCATGGCCCCACAGAAGGTATTAATGTTCCGAATGTGCTTAGAGTAAACATGGGGGATGTGATTAAACAAAATATTCATTCAGATGATTGGGATCTTCAGGCCGTAGAAGCATTGTTCTCTGATTTGAAATATTATGCGGCCTTTGATGCTGAGGATTTGTACTTAGATTCTGTCAATTATGGTGATTTGTTTTGCTTTCAACATTATGGATATCATTTCTTACATAAAACAAGTTCCAGGAGGGTTCCTGTGAATTACACACAGTGGGAACATTGCCCTGCTCCTTTACAAGGGAGCTCTAGTACATTTCTGGGAAAATGCTCTTATTTTACAGACTTTAATCAATCGCATCCTGAGTCGTTTTATTTTAAAGTGACACAGAAATTTGTGTCCAAAGTTAGACTTATCGATACAAAATTGCTGTATTCAAAGTCCTTTCTAGACAGGTTAGCTATAGATGGCTATGAGTTATGGAAGGAGGTTATTGACATTAAATCGGTTTGGGGTACCAACGATTGGCAGGTACAAGGCACTGAGGCTTTGCATCGTGCATGTCTCATCCCGAATCACATGTTGTTTTTAAATTCTACCATTTCCCAAACAACATGCTTTGGATTGGCTACATCTAAAAAATTAAATGCACCGACTATCCCTGATTTGGAAGAATATTCAGGTTGGAATCATTTCACTACATTGTCCATAAGTGAGGTACAAGCCCTATTGCAAAATTCCTCCTTTAATATTACCAGTTTTGATCCGGAGGGGTGGCTTTTGTGGCAAAGAAGCTCTGATTCTTGCCAACGTCGTTTTTTGGGTTTGTCTGAAGGTTTTACACAAATCAGGCCAGATCCCCGTTTTGAAACAGATCACACTGTTACTACTTATTCAGTGGGCAAATTGTGTCAGAACTGGTTACAACATTCCACTTTGGCTGCAGTTAAACTGCATCTGTCCCAGTTGAATGAGAATATAGAGCTGAATGATTTTATAAAAGGCCCGGCTAAGGGTAGGTCTAAACGCTGGATTTATGCTGTGTACAATGAAATTTGGAAATTTTCACAGATTGAGGCAGCTAAACGCCTGAGAGCTATTGATCAAGCAAATTTGGAAAAAGTGCTTGCGGTGGTCGATAACAGTATTAACATGCTTTCTTCCAGAATTTACACGTTGGATAATATTGTTTCTTCTGTTGTTGATATTGTGCATGATGAAGTGTCCACGTTGTACCTTGGTCAGAATCAATTACGCTCTGTAATGCAGTTTGCATGGACCCTACAGACACTTAAGTCTGGTCGCGTTCCCTGGAGCTCATTGAACATTTCGTCCCTTTTTGCCCCTTTTAATTTGACTGAAAAGCAACGCCTGCTTTCAATGCGTGATGCATCATTTTCTATGTTACATATTGAGAGGCTAGAATCCTTACCTTTCTCTGTTGCTGAAACCACTACTGCTACATGGCTTATTCATGGATTAATTACATTACCATTTCCTTTATACAAATTTACTAATTGTATGCGGTATATTGCTATAGGACGATATGAACCACTAGGCAATGCATTCCTCCATGAGGCGTGGTCATTACCATACACATACAGATGTCTGAAGGATGGAAAAGAAGTAAATCTTAATGGTGAGGAATGCACACAGTCACCTGACCATTCATTAATATGCAGACACATCCAGTTACACGGTTCTTGTAATCAGGACCGGCCAAATTTAGCATGTGTTTTAAAAGGCACGCCAGTTCCAGCAGTAGTTCCCACATTTACATTATTGACAAATGGTAGTTATTTGCTTTTAAACAACGAGTTATGTTCTGGGTTATTAATTGGTGTAGCTTATGTGGTAACTGTATCAGAGCGTGTGGTGTGTTGCAAAAACGTTTTATACCCACCCACGCATGGGTCTTCAGATGTCTCCATCTGGCCACGAATACCAACCTTGAAAGCGAAGTTCAATGGATTAAGCAGAATAAGGGCCCTTTTGTCTCAAAAACAAGTGACCCTGAGTTCGGCCCGGGAAAATTATGTCCTTCACATAGCTAACACACGCACAGAGGTGCAGGCACTTTTAAATACTGACTTGCCGTTTCATTTCTGTGAGCTGGTGCACCAGATCTTTAATGCATCTTCCACGACTGGGCTCGCACATTTTTTTAAATTGGTTAGCAGTGGCCTCGTGACTACATTTGAGAAAATTTTTGGTATCATTACCACTTTTTTCCATTCTATTTTTTCAAGTTTGTTTGGTGGACTACCTGTTTTACTGGCTGTGGCTGCGGGCCTTTTGTTATTGTTTTTCTTTATAAAACATGGATGCCCATCCTGCGCAAGAAGCCGTTCAACGCCTCCTGACACTGTGTCGTAATCGGATGCTTAATTACTATGGAACATTGCCGCTTGCAGCATTGAGCACGGCTTATAGATTATCATTTCGGTTCACTGACTTCATGTGTGTCCAACCTGTGTTTCATTGCCTGAGCTGCGAGTTCGATTGAGCCATTGATTTGTGTTTATGCTTGAAGACCGCTCCTGACGTCGATTTTAATCAGCTAATGCGCCCCGTAGTGGCTCACGAGTTGATTTGTTCTGGCGAAAGAGTTATGGCCTTGGCAGCGATAAATGGAGTACTGGGTCAATGGGAGATCTCTGCAGCGGCGCTTGCCTTTCTGACACACAGCGTTCTGGTGAACCCACCGAGTTGTCCTCTGACGTTACAGGAGGATCCGATGCTGGAGGAGCACGTATGTTCTTTCCCATTGCTGAATTGGATTGCTGAACTATTTTCGGATGATGGCAGTGATTTCATACTGGAGGCTGTTGCAGCTTACTTTGCATATACTGTCCAATCGTGAGATGACTGGGAGGATTGCTTTGTTATGGAATATGACTTTCCCCTTGCTGAATTGGGGGGATGAACTGTGTTCGGATGATGGAGAATTCAATCATGAGATGTCGCAGATAATGACATTGATATGGCACATGACTTTGGATATCGGATAAGTGCCTTGTTTTTTCTTACAGACATTTGAATTGATGCGACCTGGTCCTGCATTTCATATTTTGGAGACCTGGCGGATAACTTTTGATCTCGAAAGTTTTCTTTTTTTTTCTTTTTGAGGCCACTGTAGGCATTCATACATATTCATTCATACATATTTTTTTAGCTTATTTTAGCTCAAAATTATTGAACTTGGCTTTCATTTATGTATTTGATTTAGTATTGCCTTTCCCTTATATTTGACGGTGCTCGGATCATTGGGGGGGTGTCATATGGATACTTCGTTACATATATTGAGTTAAGTTAGCATGAGTGTATTACATGCCTAACAGCCATTTTTCCTTCGGCTTCAGGTTTGCACACGACACCTACTTGTTGTTGTCGCTTTCACCCTAGAAGCGGTGATGTGATTTATTTGAGAATAATATGTTATTACTATGCTATCAGTTTTGCTTGGTACACTTGGTACAACTGTCTGCACACTGAGAGCTGCACACTCTAAGAATAACCTAACACAAGGTTGCTGGGAGGCCTGATCCTCGCACCACATTAGACATAACACTAATAATGTTGATGCCAACATTGGGCTCTACGCGGGTTTAAGATAGAGTTACAGGGAATGAATCAACACACTTGGTGCTGTGCATGAAGAGAGCTGGTAGCTGTTGATGTGATCTACTCCTACTGACATTTAGAGGTATGGGTCCGCCCTGCTAAAACCCGAATGAGACCTTCTTAGATATAATATAATATGCTAAATAGGGTGCGCAAAATATAGGTGATACAGGTTTCTATAGATTTTGCATTGTAACATGCTATCACCTTTTGCTTACTATGGATTAGTGACTATGCTGATAACTCTGATTTTTATAATATGCATTTTGGTATTATACAAGATACTGCGTTTGAGAACCTTGCATTGAATAATAAATATTTCAAACTTGCGCGTGTGTTCTTTGACTCTCAGTTTTGGTTTGAAATGAGTATATAACGAAAGAGTGTTCATGTGTTCCACGATTCCTGAGGTATTCTAAAGATCATGTTCTGGTTTGTCTTAGACATTGATCATTTCATAATGATCCATGAGACACTGTAGCTAGCTAGGTAAGGGGATTTCTGATTCTGAGATGAGTTTTGGATCATCCTAACTCACTGAGGTTCTAGATCTCTATGCACAGTTCTGTGGGAGAACGGAAACCTTGCTACAATACGACCCGTTGGAGGCAGCTCCCACTCACACTCTTGGGTCGGGCAGCGATGTTCAAGATGATCACATTGCCCACGTTTCTATACGCCCTACAGAACGAGTATTATCCACTTCCCTAAAAAGTGTTCGCGACAATACATGCTGAGTTGAGATCCTTCCTTTGGCTGGGTTAACAACCCAGAGTGTCGCTGAACACTCTCCAAAAACATCAGTACAGCGGATGGATTTCACTCCAGAACCTGGAAGCATACTATTGGGCGGAACACTTAGCCCTGATCAATGATTGGGTACACGCGCATGCAGATCATCCCACGTACGCCCTTGAAAGACACAGGATGTCACATTTTTTACAACTCTGGAATAAGGCGATGAAACGCACTGGATGGGGAATGAAACCCACAAGACAGACACCGATATGGCATTGTACATGGCTAACAGAACTAAACAAATTAAAGGGCTTCCAGAGGTGGGACGATCTAGGTATCTCCACCTTGGGGGACATAGTGGCCAGGGGAGTACTAAAATCATTCATGGCTCTGAGCTCGGATTTTGGGCTGCACCGTACACAGGTCTTCAAATACGCGCAGCTGAGACATGCTTGGCGGGCCCAAGAAATCCAGGCGGATGAACTTCCGGAGTACTCACCTCTAGAGGGACGCCTCCTACCGGAGCGCATCCGGGAAAAGGCAGTCTCACTTACATATAAGACTTTGACAAATAACATGCTAGGTGATCTGGCCAAGCTTAGACGGACGTGGGAGACTGAGGTGGGAGACATGGAGGATATCGACTGGGACATTGTGCTGATGCGTCCCAGAGAGGTGGCAATTAAGTCCCAGCTGCGCCTCATCCAGTTTGATGTGCTCCACAGAACCTACTACGATAGGTTGTGGCTCCACAAAATGGGGAGGACTGAGAACACGATGTGCCTTAGATGCAGAGACATGGAAGGGGACTTCTACCACATCGTATGTAGGCATGGGTGGATTTCGCGGATCCACAATCCACGAATTTGCAGATTTGCGGATTCGCGGATCCGCAAAATCCGCGAATTTGCAGATTTGTGGATTTTGCGGATTTCCTTAATGGGGGGGGGTCTTCTGAGCGGCCGCGACGACGCTCACGATTGTTTTTGGGCTGATGAATGAGTCACTGAATTTGAGCTTCAACTAGTTCCCAGCGACCATGTGTGTGTTACTATGCAATCGCCCCGAAGGGCGCAGGAGTCCCTTGAGTGAGCTGTACGTCATAGTGGGTAAATGGCGGAAGTCAAGGATGCAAAGGCCTCTATCCAGCATCACAGCTGATTTTAGACGCTTACGATTGTTTTTGGGCTGATCAATGAATCACTGAATTTGAGCTTCAACTAGTTCCCAGCGACCATGTGTGTGTTACTATGCAATCGCCCCGAAGGGCGCAGGGGTCCCTTGAGTGAGCTGTCCATCATAGTGGGTAAATGGCGGAAGTCAAGGATGCAAAGGCCTCTATCCAGCATCACAGCTGATTTTCGACGCTCACGATTGTTTTTGGGCTGATGAATGAATCACTGAATTTGAGCTTCAACTACTTCCAGCGACCATGTGTGTGTTACTATGCAATCACCCCAAAGGGCGCAGGGGTCCCTTGAGTGAGCTGTCACTGTCTCAACCTATAATCCTGTAACTATTTTGGGATGGCGCCGGCAAGCTGCCGGCGCCATCCTAAAATAGTTACTAAATTAGCTTCATCAGGAAGCACTAATAGATAAAATAAAGCAGGTGCTGGAGCACCTGCTTTATTTGATCTATTAGTGCTTCCTGTTGAAGCTAACGTAGTAACTATTTTAGGATGGCACTGGCAGCTTACCGGTGCCATCCTAAAATAGTTACAACTTCAAGCTTGAAGGCTTGAACTTTTGCCCCCCGAATCCGCCGCTCGCGGATTCGCGGATTTTCGGTAAATTTGCGGGAGTTCGCGGATTGCGGATTTACCGAAAATCCGCGAAATCCGCGAGCGGAATGGATTTTGCGCTCACACCTAATCATATGGACATGTAGCAAGATACAGGATTACTGGGGTAAAGTTTTTGAGGAGTTGATTGAGGTGCTGGAGACTCATCTCCAACCGGAGCTCAGGTTGGCCTCTTGGGTATGACCAATGACATGGCCCTAGTGCGCCCCTTACTGATTTTTCTGGTATTGACGCTAGTGGTAGCCAAAAGAGACATAGCCAAGTATTGGGGCGCTCCACAACCGCCAGGGTTGGATGAATGGAGGAGAGGTTTAGACCTATATATGGCAGCTGAGAGGGACACTTACAAAGCAAGGGGGTGCCCGAAGAAGTTCGATAAGGTCTGGGGAAAATGGAGACACCACCATGGTTTGGATGGGGGGCTATGAGGGAGACTTGAAAAGTAGTCAATTAAACGCCTGTATGAGTACACCCCGGGGACTCCTGTGTCCCAAAATTATAGACAACTGCAACACAGCACTTTGGACATTGGGCAGGATCGGAATGAAATATTTAACGGATGTAATGTGGGGAGGGTGGTGGATGGGAGACATGAATGTGCGCACTGCTGATTACATGATTGTACTGTTAAGTTATCATAAAATGCAAATAAAAACGTTTAAAAAAATTCTTTGCTGTCTTCTGCTATGATTTTGTTAGGAGTAGCAGGGGAAGATGCAGATGTAGAAGGGCGGGATTTGACTTACATAGCTATAGCTGTCCGGAGGTTGTGTATTGCTTCCTCCGGGGTTCCAGCAATGCTTGGCTCGGTTTGTAGTGGTTTACAACTTGGAGAAAACTGTGCATACAAGAAAGGGTGTCTGTGCATGGTAGAAAGGCTTGAGAATCTGGGTTCCCTTGACGGAGTAGGTCGGGAGATGTTGGAATGTTGTATTGGTTAGGCTTGACCACTGAAAGATTGCTGCTATGGCACAGGACACTTTAGGGTAGAGGGGAGGCTAGGTGAGCTCAGATATTTGCTGCTTTTTCTAGTTTTATACTTGAGAAGTTTTTATGGATTGTATATAATATAATCTTTTGTAAGAGGTTGTGTCTTAAGAATGAGTTATATATCTGTAATTATGACATGTCACCAGCTGTGGTGGGTGCGGAGAGGGAGGGCTGGTCTTGGGTTTGGTTAAAACTGAAAAATGCTCAAGAAAGAAGATTTGTTTTTTTTAAAGGGAACATGTTTCACAACACAAGGGTCTAGGATGAAAACAATCTATGGCTGACTGAAGTAAGCTTTTGAGATTTGTAATAGATATGCACCGGTAGATCACATTGACAGCAAAGGGAGATAACTCTGTTTCAGCTGAAATGCGAATGGAAAATGTAGGATAAAATGCTTGGTAAGTTCTAAAACATACTTTAAATTGCAGGAACATTGATAGCTAAAGTTAGCTGGAGATGCATGCTGACTGTGATTTAGGTAAAACAGTGGGGAAGCTGGCATGTTTTTAAGTCTCTGCAAGCATATGCATATGTTTATGTGCTCTTGGACCCAGGTATACTCCTAAGGGGTAACAAAATGCAAAAGTACCAGTGCTAAAACTTCACTGTCTATAATTTGGTATATAAGAAAATAACTTCTTTATTGACTTTTGATGGTATTAGCCTGCTTTTGTAAAAGATGATATCCAAGACCCAATGAAGACCTTCTGATAAAGGATGATTTCAAACAAGGTTACTTGAACTGGGAATAGTAGGCACCAGAAGAGAAGCCAGAAATGTGATTGTGGGCAAAACACTTGGATATTCGCTTTAGTTTGGTAGAATTGAAAGATTTTTGTACTTATCCAACTACAAATGGTGTGTAAAGAGATGCCTAGACGCTGTAAGAGGCGGCCGCTCACTCGCGCTCTGCCGAGTCCCTCAGCGCCATCCTCACATCCCTGGCTGATTGCTGCTGGCTGGTATCGTAGCGCTTCTGGCAATTGTAGCACTGCTATTCATTCATTGCCTGCATCGCGGCGCTTGCTCTCCTTGTGACCGCCCGCATTGAAGTGGTGTCATTTGCGTATCTCATCTCGCGCTGCGCTCGCTTTGTGAAGCTGGTGCCGTTTGTACTGCTGCTGGTTCATCTGTGCCTTCTCTCCTTTGATTAATACTTTTGTGGCCCCAAACTCGCCCAGATTGCATTTTCTTCCCCTGCCATTTTGTTTGTTTGTGCTTTGGAGCAAGCCCCTCCTCTCCGCCCCGCACCCGCCTCCCCAGCTGCTCCTCCCTTCCAAGATTGACCACCACTGCCCCGTAGATCAAAGCGCTGTGACCTTCCTTACGCTGTAAGAGGCGGCCGCTCACTCGCGCTCTGCCGAGTCCCTCAGCGCCATCCTCACATCCCTGGCTGATTGCTGCTGGCTGGTATCGTAGCGCTTCTGGCAATTGTAGCACTGCTATTCATTCATTGCCTGCATCGCGGCGCTTGCTCTCCTTGTGACCGCCCGCATTGAAGTGGTGTCATTTGCGTATCTCATCTCGCGCTGCGCTCGCTTTGTGAAGCTGGTGCCGTTTGTACTGCTGCTGGTTCATCTGTGCCTTCTCTCCTTTGATTAATACTTTTGTGGCCCCAAACTCGCCCAGATCGCATTTTCTTCCCCTGCCATTTTGTTTGTTTGTGCTTTGGAGCAAGCCCCTCCTCTCCGCCCCGCACCCGCCTCCCCAGCTGCTCCTCCCTTCCAAGATTGACCACCACTGCCCCGTAGATCAAAGCGCTGTGACCTCCCTTACGCTGTAAGAGGCGGCCGCTCACTCGCGCTCTGCCGAGTCCCTCAGCGCCATCCTCACATCCCTGGCTGATTGCTGCTGGCTGGTATCGTAGCGCTTCTGGCAATTGTAGCACTGCTATTCATTCATTGCCTGCATCGCGGCGCTTGCTCTCCTTGTGACCGCCCGCATTGAAGTGGTGTCATTTGCGTATCTCATCTCGCGCTGCGCTCGCTTTGTGAAGCTGGTGCCGTTTGTACTGCTGCTGGTTCATCTGTGCCTTCTCTCCTTTGATTAATACTTTTGTGGCCCCAAACTCGCCCAGATCGCATTTTCTTCCCCTGCCATTTTGTTTGTTTGTGCTTTGGAGCAAGCCCCTCCTCTCCGTCCCGCACCCGCCTCCCCAGCTGCTCCTCCCTTCCAAGATTGACCACCACTGCCCCGTAGATCAAAGCGCTGTGACCTCCCTTACGCTGTAAGAGGCGGCCGCTCACTCGCGCTCTGCCGAGTCCCTCAGCGCCATCCTCACATCCCTGGCTGATTGCTGCTGGCTGGTATCGTAGCGCATCTGGCAATTGTAGCACTGCTATTCATTCATTGCCTGCATCGCGGCGCTTGCTCTCCTTGTGACCGCCCGCATTGAAGTGGTGTCATTTGCGTATCTCATCTCGCGCTGCGCTCGCTTTGTGAAGCTGGTGCCGTTTGTACTGCTGCTGGTTCATCTGTGCCTTCTCTCCTTTGATTAATACTTTTGTGGCCCCAAACTCGCCCAGATCGCATTTTCTTCCCCTGCCATTTTGTTTGTTTGTGCTTTGGAGCAAGCCCCTCCTCTCCGCCCCGCACCCGCCTCCCCAGCTGCTCCTCCCTTCCAAGATTGACCACCACTGCCCCGTAGATCAAAGCGCTGTGACCTCCCTTACGCTGTAAGAGGCGGCCGCTCACTCGCGCTCTGCCGAGTCCCTCAGCGCCATCCTCACATCCCTGGCTGATTGCTGCTGGCTGGTATCGTAGCGCTTCTGGCAATTGTAGCACTGCTATTCATTCATTGCCTGCATCGCGGCGCTTGCTCTCCTTGTGACCGCCCGCATTGAAGTGGTGTCATTTGCGTATCTCACCTCGCGCTGCGCTCGCTTTGTGAAGCTGGTGCCGTTTGTACTGCTGCTGGTTCATCTGTGCCTTCTCTCCTTTGATTAATACTTTTGTGGCCCCAAACTCGCCCAGATCGCATTTTCTTCCCCTGCCATTTTGTTTGTTTGTGCTTTGGAGCAAGCCCCTCCTCTCCGCCCCGCACCCGCCTCCCCAGCTGCTCCTCCCTTCCAAGATTGACCACCACTGCCCCGTAGATCAAAGCGCTGTGACCTCCCTTACGCTGTAAGAGGCGGCCGCTCACTCGCGCTCTGCCGAGTCCCTCAGCGCCATCCTCACATCCCTGGCTGATTGCTGCTGGCTGGTATCGTAGCGCTTCTGGCAATTGTAGCACTGCTATTCATTCATTGCCTGCATCGCGGCGCTTGCTCTCCTTGTGACCGCCCGCATTGAAGTGGTGTCATTTGCGTATCTCATCTCGCGCTGCGCTCGCTTTGTGAAGCTGGTGCCGTTTGTACTGCTGCTGGTTCATCTGTGCCTTCTCTCCTTTGATTAATACTTTTGTGGCCCCAAACTCGCCCAGATCGCATTTTCTTCCCCTGCCATTTTGTTTGTTTGTGCTTTGGAGCAAGCCCCTCCTCTCCGCCCCGCACCCGCCTCCCCAGCTGCTCCTCCCTTCCTCCGCCCCCCCCACCATCCATTTATGGCCAATGCCCCCACGCGCAGCGTCCACGCGCTTCGTACACGCCGAAGGTGCGCCAAAGGTAAGCCCGTCTACGCCCGTCCGCGCCTGGACCGCGCCCAGCGCCAGACCCCCTGCCCCTCGCGCTCCCCAGCACTACCGCATTACCTACGATGCCGCCACCCTCCTAGCCCTTGACCCCGGTCGCGCCCCCAACTGCGTCCAAGCCGCTCCTGGACACACCCATGGACCTTTCTCTTGCTACTCCTGCAAATTCAGCGGCACCGTCAACATCTCCGCTACGACCACACCTCAGATCCCCGACCCCAATCACCTACAATGCATCCTTCTCAACACCCGATCAGTCCACAGGCACGCCATTGACCTATGGAATCTACTAGACACCACTTCTCCGGACATCGCCTTCCTTACGGAAACATGGATGAACGCTTCCTCCGCACCAGACATCACCATTGCCATCCCTGAAGACTATAAGATCACTCGCAAGGACCGTACCGGCACAGGAGGAGGAATCGCTATCGTCCATAAGAAATCAATCCGCATATCAACCAGCTCTGACGCCAACCTCGCCAACTCCGAACACCTTCACTTCCAGATCCACATCGACCCCAAAACCACACTCAGAGGCACCCTCCTATACAGGCCACCAGGACCTCGCGCAAAATTCAGTGAAGACATCACGGACTTCATCACCCCACATGCGCTCCCCTCCAAAGACTACATCCTTCTGGGAGACCTCAACTTTCACCTGGAAAAGATCAACGACCGCAACACCGCCATCCTCGTGGACAACCTCGCCAACCTCGGACTTAAACAACTAGTCACTTCCCCCACCCACATCGCAGGCCACACACTCGACCCCATCTTCACATCCAGCAACCATGTCTCCTTCAGCCACACCACAGACCTCCTCTGGACCGACCACAGCTGCGTTCACTTCACCTACAACAAACCAAAACCCAGCATCCACCTCCAACCTACCTTGCAAAGAAACTGGAACAAAATCACCAAGGACCAAATCTCCGCATCGCTCCTTCAAAACACTCCAGCCCTCTCTTCTAACGCTAACGAAGCCGCCACCAACCTCACCATATGGTTATCCAACACCGCCGACACCTTAGCACCACTGAAAAAACATCAAAACAAACCTGGCAGCAAGAAGGCCTCTTGGTTCAACGATGATCTCAAGAAGTCCAAGAAACTCTGCCGCTCCCTTGAAAAGGCCTGGAAAAAAGACCCAACCACCAGCACCAAGGACGCCTTCAAAAACGCCACCCGCATTCACCACCAACTAATCCGAAAAGCCAAGAAAACAGCATTCAAGGATCGACTTGACAACAACGCTCACAACAGCAAGGAACTTTTCAACATCGTCAAGGAATTTTCCAATCCCTCGGCCAACTCCAACGACATCACCCCCTCTCAAACCCTCTGCGACTCCCTAGCCTCATTCTTCCACAACAAGATTGCAGACATCCACAACAGCTTTGACAACCAACCCGGAAACCAACCCACCCTACCATTTGCTGATCATCTTCCCCCCGTGAACACCCTTAACGACTGGAACACAATCTCCACTGAGGACACCATCCGCCTGATGAATTCCATCCACTCAGGATCCCCCACAGACCCATGTCCTCACCACATCTTCAACAAAGCAGACTCCATCATAGCACCGCACCTCCGAGACGTCATCAACTGCTCCTTCAACTCCGCCACCTTCCCGGAAGACTGGAAACACGCTGAACTCACCGCCCTTCTGAAAAAACCCACAGCGGACCCCACCGAACTCAAAAATTACCGCCCCATCTCGCTTCTTCCTTTCCCGGCCAAAGTCATCGAGAAAGCTGTCAACAACCAGCTCGCCGCCTTTCTCGAAGCCAACAAATCCCTCGACCCCTCACAATCTGGCTTCCGAGCAAAACACAGCACTGAGACCGCCCTCATCGCAGCAACAGACGACATTCGAACTCTACTGGACAATGGAGACACAGTCGCCCTCATCCTCCTGGACCTCTCGGCAGCATTCGACACAGTCTGCCACAAAACCCTTTTACAACGCCTCAATAACATCGGAATCCAAGGAAAAGCACTTGAATGGATCACCTCGTTCCTTACCGGAAGAACCCAGAGAGTCCGCCTTCCACCATTCAAGTCCGAGGCCTCTGAAGTCATCTGCGGCGTACCACAAGGATCCTCACTCAGTCCCACCCTCTTCAACGTATACATGAGCCCCCTCGCGGCCATCGCACGCCAACACAACCTCAACATCATCTCTTACGCAGATGACACTCAACTGATCCTTTCTCTCACCAATGACCCCAGCACCGCCAAAACTAACCTACATGAAGGAATGAAAGAAGTTGCCGAATGGATGAAACAAAGCCGCCTGAAACTGAACTCAGACAAAACAGAAGTCCTCATCCTAGGTACATCCCCCTCTGCATGGGACGACTCCTGGTGGCCGGAAGCCCTTGGAAAAGCACCCATCCCGACAGACCACGCACGAAACCTAGGCGTCATCCTGGATTCTTCACTCTCAATGAACAGACAAGTCAGCGCTGTATCCTCTTCCTGCTTCAACATTCTTCGCATGCTCAGAAAAACATTTCGCTGGATCCCCGCCGACACAAGGAAGACAGTCACCCACGCTCTGGTCACGAGCCGACTGGACTACGGAAACACCCTCTACGCAGGTACTACCGCAAAACTCCAGAAGAAACTCCAACGAATCCAAAACGCCTCTGCCAGACTCATATTAGACATCCCACGCAACGAACACATCTCTGATCACCTTAAAGACCTCCACTGGCTACCCGTCAATAAGAGGATCACTTTCCGACTGCTTACCCACGCACACAAATCACTCTACGACATCGGTCCAGAATGCCTCAACTCACGACTATCCTTCTACACCCCCTCCCGCCAACTACGCTCTTCCAGCCAAGCCCTTGCCACTGTACCTCGCATCAACAAGACCACCATGGGAGGCAGATCCTTTTCATACCTGGCTGCTAAAACATGGAACTCACTCCCCGCTTACCTTCGCCTTACCCAGAACCACCTAGCATTCAGAAAGCAACTTAAAACGTGGATATTTGACAAGTAATCCTCCTCCCCTTCCTAAGCGCCTTGAAACCCTCTGGGTATGTAGTGCGCTATACAAATTCTATGACTTGACTATGACTTGACTAGTAAACTAAAGAATGGTACTGGGAAGGTATTTATCAAATCACTATTAAACCACAAAATTGTATGTACACATTCCAAAACATTTTCAGCATAATATTTTTAATGATATGATGATATTGCACATTCTTTGTGGATTTTAAACCCAAATAGGCCCATGCTGCATTTGAAAACCCCTTCTCCTGGCTTGAAGTAATGCAACAGTTATTTATCTGATCCATAATCAAATAAACAACATGCACACAATCATCCTTTAAAAAAAAGACATATGATATTCTAAATTGTGTTAGAATTTAAACACAAATATATCAATGCTACATTTAAAACGACATTCACTTGGGTAGGAGTATTACAATTATTATTTAGCCGATCAACAATCAAGTAAAGTACATGCACAGGCATAAGTAATATCAATATCCAATAAAAACATATTAGGTAAATATCCATAAAAAAATGTAAGCACTGTTTGTCTGCCAGGGTGAACAGTCACAATATCGAGAAAAGAAATATTGAGTTTTTTATATAGAATGGACAGAATATCAAATTCCAAAAAGATAGTGGTGCAGAATATCGAAATGCAGGTAAGAAATATCGATTTCCATAATATCGAAGTTAGTAATATCGACAGTCGTAATATAGTTGTTAAAAATATCGTTTTAAAAAAATAGTTTTAAGTGTTAGTATATGTGTTAAAGTATGTATTGTTTTTGTAATGTATGTTGGAACTTTTTTAAAGTAATTAATTTTATAATATTTAATTTTGCGTAATTTAATTCCGTAGCGAGTTATGGGTTTATAGGGAAATAGGGTGGGAAGTGATTTAATTATAGTAAATTAACCCCTTCCCTGCTGATGATGGCCCCCAGCCGTCATGCTTCACGGTGCTCATGTGCTGATGACGGCTGGGGGCCGTTATGAACCCGCCCACTCTTAAAAACAGGCGCAGAATCGCAGCCGCGCCCAATGGGTTAAATATACATTTTTAGGAATTATTAATTATTTTTAATTTAGTTTTGCATATTAGTTCTGTAGCAGGTTGTGGGTTTGTAGGGGAGTAGGGTGGGAAGTAATGTAATTGTTATTAAGTAAATATTTATTTGTGTTTATTGGTATTGATAAAAAGTTTATTGTTCAATAATTATTAATTGGTAATTACTTTTTTTATTGGTAATTATTTTTTTATTAATTGGTAATTAATTGAGCATTATATTAATTGTATTAATTTATTATTTGTTGTTGGTTGTGGGTTTATAGGGGAATAGGGTGGGAAGTAATTTAATTGTAATTAAGTAATTATTGAAATTATTTTTGCGTATTGATAATTAATTTCCTGTTAAATAATTATTAATTGTTTTTTTTTACTGATAAATTTTTGGTATTGAAAACGAATTGGTTATTAATTAAATATTAATAGGTAATTATTTTAAATAAATGTATTCGTATTTATAATTAAATAATCTTTAAATATTTTGTAGTTGGTAATTAATTGTAATTAATTTTTTATTGGTATTGATAATTTATTTAAATATTAAATCATTACTTTCCCTACTATTGCACTCACTGTAGTGGGAATAGTAATTTGTATCCCTATGCTATCCAATACTTTCCCTACTGTTGCACTCATTGGGGTGGGAATAGTAATTTTTACCCCTACGCTATCCAACACTTTCCCTACTGTTGCACTCACTGGAGTGGGAATAGTAATTTTTACCCCTACGCTATCCAACACTTTCCCTACTTTTGCACTCACTGGAGTGGGAATACTAATGTTTACCCCTACGCTATCCAACACTTTCCTACTGTAGCACTCTCCTGAGTGGGAATAGTAATGTTTACCCCTATGCAATCCAACACTTTCCCTACTGTTGCACTCACTGGAGTGGGAATAGTAAGTGTTACCCCTACGCTATCCAGCGCTTTACCTACTGTTGCACTCACTGGAGTGGGATAGTAATTTTTACCCATACGCTATCCAACATTTTCTCTACTGTTGCACTCACTGTAGTAGGAACAGTAATTTTTACCCCTATGCTATCCAACACTTTCTCTACTGTTGCACTCTCTGAAATGGGAATAGTACTTTTTACCCCTACGCTATCCAACACTTTCCCTACTTTCCCCTAAGGCGACCGGGGTGGAAAAGCGGCGGACGGTCTTTCCGTCCGCAGCAGTCCCCCCGGCCATCCTAATCTGGCGGGGGAATTAAGGTAGGGATGGTGGGTGGATCTTCCCGCCAGGCTGGTGGTGGTTACCGCCAGCCTGGCGGGGGCAATCCGCCCGCCATCCTAATGGGCCCCTTAGTGTCATTCTTCATTTTCCTATAAAGATTCCCTGACAACTCCTCAACCTAACTCAGCTTCATTTACCTCAAACCCATTATTTCTCCTACATCAGAGACCCACTCCCTATCTTGTGCTATCTTGAGAAACTCACAGTTAAACATCCCCTTGCCGGAATGGGTGAATACAATGTCAATGAATGTCATGATATGTGCAGCCCCACAACGGAAATATCAGTAAATGCAATGTGAACTTATGCCACACTTTGTACCCGCGCAATGCCGGTCAAAGCAATGCCAATGTGTGCCATAACCTGTTCCTGCACAGCATTGCCGACATCAGCAATATTTATATTAATGTATTTGTTAATCCAAGCTCATACAATAATATTATTATTGTGAATAGGAACAATGTCAATGTATGCTCAGACCGAAACAAACTTAGCTCATTAATACCAGTACAAATGTTATCAATGTACAAAATAACAACTGTATACGTAATAGTGACAATGCCGATAAAAAAGATACCAGTGGCTGCCATTTTATTTTTAGGAGTTCCAATGAACTCACATCATTGCAGTCAGATTCACCAAAGGTGACCTCTTAATAAACCCTGAATCAGAGATATGTGGTCAGGCAGGTCCTGCGACCCATGCCCATGCCTATCGAGTAACATGTTACAGATGGGGTCCCCTATAACCGAATAAACATATACTTATCTTTTTGTGTAGCTACATTTGAGCAGGCAGAGGGAGCAGACTGCTCAGAAGCCCATTTCGCACCATATCTGAGAGGGAGTAATGCTTACGGATAGTGGCAGATTTTAAAGGTCAAACATTGCTTACTTTAGACTTTGTGGAGTTTTGAACTGCTAGAAAATTGACGAAATCTTCCCCTTGCTGCTGGTATTAATTTGTGTGGCTAGATGTGCTGGAGTGGGAGGTTGCATCGCTGCTAGGGTATGTGCGGTCTTTGCCTTGTTTGACTAGGCTGCATCATGGGTTGATGAGCGCGGTCAGAGAGCCTGTGCTTGTTTCATCATTGTGACAGAGTCCTTCTCAGTAGGAGAGCGCCTCCCCTTGGCTGACAATTGCAATCAACGGTAGCGGAACACTCATTGGTTGGTTCAGGAAAGCAAGGGGTGTCAATCCAGCAGCAACACAAATAAATATCTATATGCACAGTACCACTCACACCACAGCTGAATACAGTTTCCTATGTGGACAGTGATAGCTGCATATCCAGAGGCATGCCCCTCACTCAGCAGAACAGTGGTAATTGCCCAGGGTCACAACATAACGGAAGCCACACCTTTTGGTAAGTGCCTGAAGCTCTGCTATCATGCTTGGTTTTCTTAGGGCATATGGACCTGATGCTGCATCTCTCCCTGAAGTACTACTGAGGTAGAAAGCTATCACCATATTGGAAAGTGCAACTCATGGGAAATTATGAAAATTAAGACAGATACCTCTGGCCGAAGGGTTATTGGTAAACAAAATTACTAGTTATCATTTGTCTATTAGAGTATGTGGGATCTCTGCATCTAATTACAATGATCTGATTATTTTTATGCAATTGATGCTAGAACTCTCGGGATGGGGAGATACCTTTAATTATCTGAGGTGATATCAACTGTTAGACCTGGCATCATTGGCGTGAGTCTCCCTTCCATTTTTGACAGATGTGTGCCACTGCTAATCATTGCCACAGTGCAAGTGCTCCCTATGTGAAATTAATGTACTAATTGGTTACTACAGGATTGGGTTATTTGATTTATCTGTCAGCCCCTAGTACAGGGCACCATGTGTGCCCAGGGCTTGTAAATCAAATGCTGCTGGTGGGCTTGCAGAATTGGTTGTGCCACCCGCAGAAGCAGCTTTTAAAAGTGTGTCTCAGGCCTGCCATTGCAAGGCCTTTATGGAGTGTAGCACTACCATGTCGACTTGGCCAAGTGCACCCACTTGCCAGTCACTAAACCTTCCCTTTGCTTCACATTAGACACCCCTATGGTAGGCCCTAGGGCAGGGTGCATTGTAGGTATAAGGTAGGACATGCTCTGATGTGTGGAGCATGTTCTAATAGTGAATTACAGCCACTGTTCTCATAGGCCAGAATGGGCAGTTAGATTATTACATTCTTATAATCCTAACTGACTCATGGAACATGGTAGAAATTCAAATTTAGTATGCCTGAACTCAGAATAATAAAATAAAATACATCTTTTAGTAAAGTTTATTTTAATATTCTGTGTTTGCAAATACCACTTTTAGAAAGTAGGTATTTGCTCGCCTAACCATTTGAAAATGCCTCTGCTGGGTTGTGTATTCCTTGTCTGGGGTTGTGAGTGACAGGGCTGGGGGATTCCAGGAGACAGGCTGGGGCAGTCCAGTGGTGAATGGAGAGATCTGCATCTAGATGGGAGGGAGGAGTTGCACCTGGGACCTGAATAGGGCTCTACAATGCTGGCTCCACCCCCTGTGGTTTGTCTGATGTCTCTGCCTTGCACTGTGAAAGTATAGGAGGAATCATGTCAACACAGTGCTCCAGAGATGTATCTTCCCTCCCCTGTGCTGGCTCCACCTCCTGTGGGGCAGCTGATGTCTCTGCCCTGCACAGTGAAAGGAATATGAGAGTCATGTAAACAAAGTTCTCAGGAACTGGTTTGGACTAGGCAGAGGCCTCTCCTTGCTTGAGAGAACAAAGGATTTTGGGGTATGAATATTGGGACCCTGGTCCCAAGAAATTAGATCACTTCTGGAACAAGAAGCCTTTCTGTTAAGGAGAAGAACCAAGGAAGCTGCAGGAGTTGTACTGCCCCTCTGCCAGTTTGCTGTTTGCTGGGTTGGCCTGCAGTGGTTGCTTCATTGCCAAGGGAAAGGAGAATGAACTTTGTGAGGACTTTCATCTACAGAATATTCTCCAAGCGCTTGAACTGTGCTTGCCTCCTGCTGAAGTCTCAGGGACAAAAGACTTCACCTCCAGCTCCCTCCTGAATTTCCTTGCTGGGAATTCTGACTCCAATCACTTGCATGCCACTGGGAGCTGGAAGCGCGATGCATCAAGAAGAAGCATGTCGCCGCTGCAGCTGAAATATTCACAACGCCAGAGAAGCGAGCCTTCTTCGCATCTCCCTGGAAGCATGTGTTCATCGAAGCTGCCTGCTGTTGCATCACGGGAGAAGCGTGAAGCCATTGTTAGAGTCGCCATCACATCACCGGAGAAGCGTGTTGCAGGACCTGTCGCGGCTCCACACTACAGAGTCGTCATAAGGCTGCCAGGGCGTCATCGCATTCTCACCACATCGCCACCACATCGCCACATCAAGGGCGCCATCTTCTCACCTCGCAACGGGATCATCGCATCAAGGCACCACCTTGCGCACCGCATCAGGCCCGCAGGTCGAGAATCTATGCATCACCCCGCACTTGTAAGGCTCATGACAAGTCCCCTACTTTGCGCAAGCATTGAGGAAGGACGCAACCGTTTTCCCGGGTCATGAAACTGACGCATCGCCCCTTTTGCGAGCCTTTTGTTCACTTTGCGTTACGCATTTAGGTACTTTGGTGAGAACTTTGTCGCATTTACCAACAACTTGAACTAAGATACTTTAATCATCTTTTAAGTAATCTTAAGTGTAGTATTGTGGATTTTTGTAGTTTGTTGTTTTGTGTTTAAGTCTATATAAAGAATTCTTATTTTTACAAAACCTGTGTTGTGTCCATCTGTAGTGTTATAGCTGTATTACTGTGTATATTCACAAATGCTTAGCACACTGCCTCTGAGATAAGCCTGTCTGCTCGTGCCAAGCTACCAAGGAAGTGAGCAGGGGTTATTAAGGAGTGTAATCCCCTTATCCTGACTTAGAAGTAAGGGTCCCTATTTGGACAAAGGTGATAACCATTGCCAACTAGAGACCCCCAGATCTAACATCAACCAAAAAATCAATGCTAGTATAGACACTACAATTGTATATACTGCAGCACTCATGCGAAACTCGAGGGACACATTCTCTAATCCAATGGATTCTTGTGCTATAATAGTTGCAAAGTGCAACGTTGAAGGAAGTAACCCTATTAGGGCCACCCGGGTCCCTCGTGACCTCCTATCAGCCTTCCTTACAAATGAAGAGTCAGTCAGACAGTAGAGAATACAAACCAAATATATTTTAGTCAGGTACACTCGAGCGGAGTACAGTCTGACCAGCCTCCTAGGATTGCTGTTGAGGGACAGACTGCAGCAAACATAGAGATACAATATGTACATTTCTGAATCAAGAAAGTCCAGCCCATAATGAAATTCTACTAGCAGGTGCAGCTAAAACAAAGATGTACAGTAAGATGAGTTTCTACTCTGAGGCCGGGCACACATTATCTCTATGCCAAGGTTGTTCTGTTTGTGCCTACCTCTAGACTAGTGAGTGAAAGCCTCTATCTCTGGGAAAGGAATGCACTAATAGGAACAGTGTATTCATTAGCAGAGCAAGGCCTAACCTTGGAGAAATGGAACTTTCCACAGCCTGCTTCTCGATAAGGGAATACGCACCTGACAACATGATTCAAAATGGCGGCTAAACATAAAATGCTAACTTAACTTAAGAACAAAACTCAAACAAGATAGCTAAACATATTCATTTCTTCACACCCTTCTTTTAGCATTCACTAGCTCATTTTAGATTGTGGGTTGGAAAAGATCTATTATTCTGCCAAGCAAAATTACATCAACACTCGGAACGATCCATATACTCAGTATCAGGAATAGAAGTTGCATGGGATGATGTAGAACCAAAAATGCCCTCATCGATCTGCATTACATCATTAATGTCCTTTTGCAGCATGACCGCAGCACTAGCATCATGAACTGGCATCTTTTGTTTGGGGGTGAGAACATTTATACAATAGGCGCAGCAAGTCGGGAGACATTGTATGCAAATGCAACTTGTGAAAAAAATGCCAACAATCACAGCTAGAAAAATAAGGATCTTCCAACCCCAGGATGTGAGCATATTGCAGAACCACCCTGATAGAGTCCAAGTACCATTCTCTTGGTGTATGTCAGATGAGAGTCTATGTAATTTCTGTATAGCAGCATACACATTGGGGGTGTGGTCAGGGATGTAAATGCAACAGCTACTGCCAATGACTCGACAAGCCCCACCCCTATCTGCAAGTATGACGTCTAACACCATACGGTTCTACAAAGCAACCACCCTCGTAGTCTGAAGTTCAGCAGTGATGTCTGTCAGTATACCAGCTGTTGTATTAATAACCCCTTCAACAACCCTTGTTAACCAACTAATTTTAAGGCTATTGGACATGGGGCCCCAAAAGTATATGGTGTCCTCAAACTGTTGTAAGGTGCGATTTGTCTGATCTATATCCTTTGTGTCAATGACCCTTCTGACTCAAGGCAAGTATACAATCCTACACTGCAGCTGATGATCTTTATGGTAATTGGGCAAAGCAACATACACCAGGAGAAGAAGAAATGAGAGGTAAAATCTGCCTGACCATCCCCTAGGAAGCCACACATAAACTTGGGATCCATATACAAAATAGATATTAGGGGAAAAAATCCAAGGTGGACTATTAATCGTGCTGAGTGGATAGGGGATATTGCATTTACTTTCCTCCACCTCTATCTCCCCTCCCCTGGACACAGAAAGCAGCAGCTGAGCTGACCACAGACACCAGCATTGGTTTGTCCTTCGTGACATTACGGTCTTGGAAAGATTGGAAATACTCAGAGTTGTTAACTCCTGGAAATCAGCCATTTCCATTCGAAGCCACGTGTTGTTCTTCACCTTTTCATATTTGCTCATACAGGAGTTTGGGGACAAAGTACCGGAACTCCCTTTGTCTACCATAGTACGAGAATCAGCAGATGTCATGACCGAAGTAGAGAGTTGGAAATGGTGGTGTACCATAACTAACAGTTCAAACCAACTCTCACAACTTCCAATGTTTGACAATGGCATGGACAACAATTATCACTTTTATGAGTAACTGAGGGGAGCAATCCACGAACCCAACAATTAGTTGTATTTGACACGTCATGAGCTTGATGCAACATTTGTATAAAGACATTCTCTTTGTAAGTCGTTCGGTGCTCTACTTTGTGAGGGGACAAAGTAGCAAAAATGTGTACAGAGGGAATGGCTTTGTACCAATCAAGGAATGTACGGGATATTTCTCCTCTAGAAACCAAGATATTCCAAAATTGCTACTAGGGCAATCACAACTATTAATGCAAAAACTATTTCACTCTTTGTAGAAGAACCCCATGCTGAACTCAGTGGTACAAATGGCTTTTCCTCCTCATTAATAGGCCAACCAAACAGTTGTCTTATGACTCAAGAAAGAGAATGCAGTAAAAACTGATAACAAAGGCAATTGTTCCCATTTGCACTCCTGAGCACTGGCGGTGGAGCTTGCTCAGTCCTAAGCTCTCGACAAATCCCATGTCGATCAGGATAATGTACCCCCCTCTAAAAGAGCACGTTCAATATATCCTGTGCAATGTCAGAACAGTGCACCTATCTCGCCTCTCCCTAAACTAACTCTGTTGGTACTATAGCAAAGTACACCCTAACTTACACAGTCCATCTCTAACTAATCTGTATTTTCCTTTGGTGCACCGTTCTTGAGCCGAGAACGAAAATTGTACCTGGTGACTCCAGGCACAGAGGGATCAATGAAGAGCAGCACTTTAATGGCGCGGATTTCCGGAGGGACCGCTGCATTTAGTACATTGTTGTTCTCAGCAACCGTTTGGGTCCATGTAAGCTGTGCATTACCAAAAGGGACAAACTGGGGTACCTTTTCACCCTCTGCATCCCCAATGCCATCCCTTACCCAGCGGTCATAGGGCAAGGGCAAGGGTATCTGGCGACAATGGCTGGAATGTATCCAATTCCTTCTGCCGGAAACTTTCACAGCTGTCCGAGTTGCAAGGAGGACCTGCTCAGGCCCCTTCCAGCAGGGCTCCAAGCTATTCTTCCGCTGGAATTTACCCAGCAAAATCCAGTCTCCCAGCTGGATATTGTGAATAGGCCCCTCTGGAATGGGTGGGAGTGACTCGCGAATCTGTTGGTGAATAGAATACAAACTTTTAGTTACCTCGTACAGGTAATCTGTCAACAAAGGGTACTCAATCTTTGTAAACCTACGCTGCCTCGGGATGCCCCAGACATTTGTGGGGCATCCAAACATGACCTCGTAGGTTGACAATCCTGTTTGTGCTGTTGTTCTCATTGAGAAAAGAGTTAAAGGCAAAGCATCTGGCCACTGTAACCCTGTCCCCACCTGAATTCTTGCTAATTTCAGCTTGAGCGTACCATTGTACTTTTCAACAAAACCTGCTGACTGGGAGTGATTTGCATTATCAAAAACAATGGCCCAACCCGTACTTATTGGTTGGATCAATCAATCATATGCTCACAGTTTATCACTTCTGAAATTCAGCGAGGATTAAAGCTATTCACCTCCAAAATGATTAAATCATAAAATGTTCATTCCATTAGAAAAGCAACCACCTATCACAACTCATTTATTTACAAAAAAGGGGAGTTTTAATAGAGTACTCCAAATACAGCCAAACATTTATTTATATACATTTGTACAATATTCACAGCGAACGGTAAAGGAAAGAGCTAGTGCTTCTATAAGGGTGCCAGAAAAAAGAAAAAAGTGGTGGTTTAAAGGAAAGGGGTGTAAGCCTCAAATGAAAAAGTGACATAAGATTTAATTAACTTAAGGAAAAGGCTGGTATTTATCCAGCGTATTAAGTAGACAGGCCACTATTGATATCAATCCAATTATTTAAACAATCATACAGTCTTGACTGGCATGTATAATGTTCAAGGGGATAGTGGTCCTGGTAACTGAAAAGGGAGCGTCGACGTTTCGACCCGTCTTGGGGTGCTAGGGTAACTTGGGACCTCGACCTGCGGGTCTTCCTCAGGACGTAAAAGGCTGAGCCTTCGTACCGTAGCTAAAACGCTGTATGCCTAAAACAAATTAAGGGCACATTTAGGTGGTTGCATGGAAATGATTTAAAGTTGCAAAAGAGGTACACAGCCCTCTAGTGCATTCTTACCCAATTTGCTTTAATGGGAGATTCACAATCCTCGTGTGTCTGGAAGGACGTGAAGGGAATGGCCACAGTCGCACTCCTATAATTCATAAGGGGTATTTAGGTTATTAATTCCCAAATACGTGGTCAAGTATAGACTAATTCACACGCACCTAAGTGGTGCTAAAGCTTACCTAATTGTTTGTCGTGAACCGGCAACAGTGAAATTCTGGTGTGAAGTGAAACAGTCGAAAGCTGTTCTCATGCGCGAGCTTGCTTGTTACTAAGGAAGGAACACACAATGGGAATATTTATCACCCTATCGGTCTGTATAGATGTGATGGAATAGCAGGGTGAAATAAGGCAGTAATCATACCTGCAAATGTTCATGTATGCGTGTCCCCGTGGAAAAAGAGGAATATAGGTTCGTCCTGGTAGCTGACGATTCTACAGAGACATACAGGGAAGCATTGTTACCTGAGCTATAACCTTATCACTTTATTCAAAAGAAGTGCTACATGTGCTACAATTGTAGGTTAGAATTACCTCTTTACTTTTCAATGGGCGTTGTTCACAAGGGTGGGTAGTGATCCCAATGGCCAATTTCCCAATATGCGAGCTGGATCAAAACATAGAAGGAATCGGTTTTAAAATATTGTGGTTTTTAAGGGTGGAGATTATTGGGTTAAGGCAGGCAGGGAGGCGGCCGCTTACCGAAAGGTTGTTGGGTTGATATCTTCTCGTCAACCTCGGAGCATGCGTGGTGTCACGCGCACATCAGCGCCATGTCCGCAGAGTTAGTTAACCAGGGGTGCGCACTAGGTAAAAATATCATAGATATTGTTATAGAAGTGTTTGAGCCAAGGGGCAGGAAATCTCTAAAAGAAAGGCGGCAAGGGTTAGCGAGGAAGCGTTAGCTTACCGGGTTGTTGCCACTGACTTGCCGGCTACAGAGTACACGCAGCGCGATGACGTCATATCGACGTATATAGCGCTCAAAGATGAATAAACATCGTAGACAGACTCACTCGGCCGAGTGGTCTACAATAATTGAATAAATTGGCACAGTTTCAAAATATTCAAGGAGGACCTTTATCTATTGTTTAATATTGCCACTTGTTTGCTGATCTCCTCATATTCGTTCAAACCCCGTTTTATGGTATCAAAAAGATATATAAAACGGCATTCTCGGAGACTTAATATATGACTAAAGTCTCCTCCTCTAGGATGAGGTGTCACTTTTTCGAGGACACACCATTGTAAACTGTCAGGTTTGTGTTCAAATCTCACAAAGTGGTCCACCAGTGGCGCCCCCTGAGTTTTACATTTAATGCGGCTCACATGCTGTAAAATGCGACATTTAACCTTTTGTATAGTTTGCCCAATGTAAACGAATCCACATGGGCAAGTGATCGCATAGATTACTCCACTCGAATTACAGTTACTGTGTTCCTTCAAATTATATGTTTGGTTGTTATATTTGAAAGTTTTTATCTCTTGGGTAAGTGGACATGCTTTGCAATTTCCACACTTCACATGACCGGTCACCGGTGGCAGGCCCCACAGTGTGGTTTGACTTGGGGTGGTACTACTAGGTAATAGGGCTTTCACGACATGATCTCTTATATTTTTGGCCTTCTTGAAGGCATGCAGTGGTAACGGGGCATTATCCAACTCATCTGCAATCATGTGCCAGTGTTGGTTGATTATCTTTTTTACCTTGTTACTTTTTGTAGAGTAGGTGGTGACACATACTATTCTCTCTTCTTTAGGTTTTTGGGTATCTCTTCCTTCCAGGAGATGTTCTCTGTGGTTATACCAGGCACGTTTTCGTGCCTGTTTAACCAACCTGAGGGGATATCCTCTCTCTACTAACCGAGTCAAAAGGGCTGCTGATTCGTTGAAAAAATCTTCCTTTTTCGTGCAGTTCCTCCGCAACCTCAGGAATTGCCCAAATGGGAGGTTATCCCTGAGGTTGCGGGGGTGATGACTGCTATATCGGAGTAACGTATTGCGCTCGCTACTTTTGCGATATAGTCCCGTGTAGAGTGCACCTGAGTCGACATTAATAGTGATGTCCAAGAAGTTGATTTTAAATTTATCGAATTCTACTGTGAACTGAATGTCGGAGGAACGTGTGTTCAACCATTCATTTAACCCAATAATCTCCACCCTTAAAAACCACAATATTTTAAAACCGATTCCTTCTATGTTTTGATCCAGCTCGCATATTGGGAAATTGGCCATTGGGATCACTACCCACCCTTGTGAACAACGCCCATTGAAAAGTAAAGAGGTAATTCTAACCTACAATTGTAGCACACGTAGCACTTCTTTTGAATAAAGTGATAAGGTTATAGCTCAGGTAACAATGCTTCCCTGTATGTCTCTGTAGAATCGTCAGCTACCAGGACGAACCTATATTCCTCTTTTTCCACGGGGACACGCATACATGAACATTTGCAGGTATGATTACTGCCTTATTTCACCCTGCTATTCCATCACATCTATACAGACCGATAGGGTGATAAATATTCCCATTGTGTGTTCCTTCCTTAGTAACAAGCAAGCTCGCGCATGAGAACAGCTTTCGACTGTTTCACTTCACACCAGAATTTCACTGTTGCCGGTTCACGACAAACAATTAGGTAAGCTTTAGCACCACTTAGGTGCGTGTGAATTAGTCTATACTTGACCACGTATTTGGGAATTAATAACCTAAATACCCCTTATGAATTATAGGAGTGCGACTGTGGCCATTCCCTTCACGTCCTTCTAGACACACGAGGATTGTGAATCTCCCATTAAAGCAAATTGGGTAAGAATGCACTAGAGGGCTGTGTACCTCTTTTGCAACTTTAAATCATTTCCATGCAACCACCTAAATGTGCCCTTAATTTGTTTTAGGCATACAGCGTTTTAGCTACGGTACGAAGGCTCAGCCTTTTACGTCCTGAGGAAGACCCGCAGGTCGAGGTCCCCAGTTACCCTAGCACCCCAAGACGGGTCGAAACGTCGACGCTCCCTTTTCAGTTACCAGGACCACTATCCCCTTGAACATTATACATGCCAGTCAAGACTGTATGATTGTTTAAATAATTGGATTGATATCAATAGTGGCCTGTCTACTTAATACGCTGGATAAATACCAGCCTTTTCCTTAAGTTAATTAAATCTTATGTCACTTTTTCATTTGAGGCTTACACCCCTTTCCTTTAAACCACCACTTTTTTCTTTTTTCTGGCACCCTTATAGAAGCACTAGCTCTTTCCTTTACCGTTCGCTGTGAATATTGTACAAATGTATATAAATAAATGTTTCGCTGTATTTGGAGTACTCTATTAAAACTCCCCTTTTTTGTAAATAAATGAGTTGTGATAGGTGGTTGCTTTTCTAATGGAATGAACATTTTATGATTTAATCATTTTGGAGGTGAATAGCTTTAATCCTCGCTGAATTTCAGAAGTGATAAACTGTGAGCATATGATTGATTGATCCAACCAATAAGTACGGGTTGGGCCATTGTTTTTGATAATACTGACTACCCAGGTCCAACAACCGTTTTGGGTTACCCCGTTTTTTATAATGGGAGTGATTTGCAGCATAACATTTCAGTTTTATGTGTAGACCCTCACAAACTAACTGAATAACCTTGTGTGGGATGTTTCCCGAGCGAGAGTAATGAGCTACAGATGGAGTAGTTGCTCTTGCTTTCACTTTATTCTTTCTTATAGCATTTCCCTTTACAGAAGCCAGAGTAAAGTCTGTGTTTCTCTCTTTCCTTGGTAAGGATAGGGATGGACCAGTCTGGCAGCCTGAAGTCGTCCTCCGGAGACAGCTTACCCTCGTGAAGTGACCATGCAAACAAATAAAGTAAAGGGAAATATAAAAATACTGGCCTTTTGAAATTCCAGACAGGGTAGGGAGTGAGGGAACACCGAGTGCTACTAAGCCGGTTGTTTTAGAGTGATGAGAGGAGTGCAGGGGAAAGGGAGTCAGTACAGGCCCGAGAAAGGATTGTTACTCCCCTGTTTTCTCCTTCCTCCTGGCCCACCCAGCGAAGCATTCACATACCTGGGTGAGCCACTATCCTCTAGGAACTTGGCTGAGCAAAAGATGGTAACGTTGGCCTTGTGGCTTTCTGGTTTCCAGGGACTCCGGTTCCGTCCGTTTTGGCAGCACATCTCCTTCTCTGGGGTTCAATACCTCTGAAATCTACAATACCGGTTCTTCGTTGCGGCATATTCTGGGTTCCCTCATTTTCAGTTCCCTTCTCGGAGGTTGGTCTTCCGTGATTGGATCGGGGTAGATGACGTGGCAGTCGGGGCATGGTCCTGTATGTTAGACTCCCTATTAAAGGGATATGTTTGCTGATCGGCCAGGGGGGGAGTACTCTATCCAAGGCAAACTGTCCGTCGGCCGTGGAGAGAGGAGAGAGTCTTCGACAACAGGTACTCTCCACCATTATTTATTGCAGTCAGTACCCAATCAGGTCCCAGTGACTTTATGACACACCCTGCCCCTAAGACTCTCCCGATTGGGAAGAGGAAATACCCTGGAGAGGAAATCCGCATTCCCATGAAGTGTGCCCTTCCTATGTTTCACCTCCAATAAAAAAGGTTGCAATGAGAGGAACCACCTCAGAGTACAGGGATTATGACCTTTATTCCTACACAACCATTGAAGAGTGGCATGGTCATTGAGCAGTATAAAATGGTTCCCCTCCAGATAATAACAGAGTTTATCAATAGCCCATTTCAGAGCAAGGCACTCCCTCTCAATTGTTGAAAACCTTTGTGCATGGGGAAACAGTTTTCTGCTGATGCATAGGATGGGCTGCTCTAGACCATCAGGGAGAATCTGAGACAATACTGCACCTAACTCAGAATCAGAAGCATTTGTCTGGAGGACAAATGGTTTGGAGAAATCGGGTGAAGCCAATACTGGACTACTGGTAATAGCTTTCTTTATTAGGCAAAATGGCATTCTGGCTGTCTCTGGGGGCTTTTGTAATTCTTTTGTTTTTATGTTTTTGAGTAAGAGATCATTAAAGGGGCCTGAAATGTCCGGATAATGGGGTATAAATCGTCTGAAATAGCCTAATAGCCCAAAAAAGCTTGAAGAAAAAGCTTTGTTGAAGGAAAAGGGGTGTCTACGATAGCCCTAATTTTGTCTTCTTGTGGAGCTATTATCCCGTTACCTAAGACATATCCCAGAGAATGGACCTTTTGGAACCCCACCTGAGACTTTTTGGAATTGATATGGAGACCTGCTTTCTGTAGGGCTTGGAGTATCGTTTGGCAGTGTTTTATATGGTCCACCCATTTTTCACTAAATATCACTATGTCGTCTAGATAGGCTGCCCAGAAGGCCTGATGGTCACGGAGCACACTATTCATAAGCCATTGGATGGTGACGTGTGCTCCGTGTAATCCAAAGAGGAGGACGTTAAATTCAAACAACCCATCAGAGATAACAAAAGCGGTCTTTTCACGATCTGTTTCTTTAAGGGGCACCTACCAGTATACCTTAGTGAGGTCTAGTGTGGTGATGTACTTTGCATCGCCCAGTTTTTCCATTAACTCATCCACTCTAGGTAAGGGGTATGAGTCGAATTTTGAAATGGCGTTGACCGCTCTGAAATCCATACAAAAGCGAATGGAGCCATCCGGTTTAGGGACTAAGATGACGTATTACACCTATCTCCAGCATGTTTTTAACCTCAGCCCGGACCGCTTGTCTCCGGGCGGCAGGTATATGATAGGGTTGTTGCTTTACTATGTGTCCTGGAGTAGTCACAATAGAGTGCTCGACCACAGTGGTCTGCCCTGAATCATCTGAGAAAGTAGGTGAGTAAGACTCCAGGAGGGAATCTAGAGTCTGTCTCTGTTGTGGGAGTAGGGATTCATTGATAAACAGATGTTTTAAGGTACTTGGGGACACCCTGGGGCCGGATAGTACTAGATGGTTTGTTGAAGGCAACATCCCCAACCATTTCTTCAATAGATTTATGTGGTAAGTTTGGATCCTGGAAGGTTTTATCTGAATCTTATAAGACGTTTTACCAACAGTACCCACCACTTTATACGGTCCTAGCCACTCTGCTTTTAACTTACTGGTGGAGGACGGCATTGTACTAAAGCCCAGTCCTTTAAGGCTATCTGTCTCCACTTCTTTCCTTTGTCATAGAAGTGTTTTTGTTTTTCATTCTTTTTTCTCTAAAGTTGAGTAGGCAAGATCTCTTAATTTTCCTATGTTAGATTTTAAGTTCTCGGCATACTCAAGAAATCCTTTAGCTTCGTTGGGTTTTTCCTTTCCCCAGGCCTCCCTTGTCATCTCCAGAAGAGTCTCTGGTTGCCTTCGTAACAACAGCTCAAAGGAAGAATACCCAAGGCTGCTTTGAACCTGGCTACAGATGACGAATAACGCTAGTTGCAGGAGCTGATCCTGCTCCTTTCCATCAGCTTGTAGCATTTTCTTGAGGGTACATTTTAGAGTGCCATTATACCTCTCAACTAGACTGTCAGTTTGGGGGTGGTATACTGACGTCTTAATGTGACTAAGTCCCAGTGAATACACACTTCTTTCATGAACCATGAAATAAAGGGAGTGCCCTGATCAGTTAGGATCTCACATGGAAAGCCCACCCTTGAAAACAACTCGATTATTTGTCCGTGATGGTCTGAGTTGTTGTTGCCTTCAGGGGAAAGGCTTCGGGGTGTCCTGTGGTGTAATCCACAATTACTAATGCGTATTGATGACCCTTTTTTTGTTTTGGGAAGGGGCCCGATGAGACTCATTCCCACTCTTTCAAATGGGTTTCCTATTATTGGTAATGGCTGTAAGGCACAGGAAGGGGTTTATAGGTATTCCTCTTCTGGCATATTGTACATTCCTGACAATACCTTTTGATATTGGCGTATACTCCGGTCCAGTAAAAGTGTTTCAGCATGCTTTGTGTTGTTTTCTCTGACCGGTATGACCGGATGTCAGGTGTGAGTGTGCGGAGAAGAGGATTTGCTTTCTTAAGGGTAAAGGAACTAGTAATTGTCCTCTATTGAACCCTTTCTGTACAATAACCTGTTGAGCGTGAGGAAGTGGGGGTATGAAGTAGGGGTTTTGTCCGCGTTGGTTTGGGCACTACGCCAGGCGTTTTGGAGAGTGGGATCGTTGGACTGGCTGAACCTAAAATTCCTGTTAGGAACCATGGTTCTGGGGAAATAAGGGCAGGTTGGGATTCGGGGTTGACTGACTCCTTGCTGTTCTCCTTACCATTTACTGTGGTTAGGAACATCTCTACGAACCCAGGGTTGTCAGTCCCTATTATCAACTCCTCGGAAATATCATTCAACACTCCCATCCTCATGCCATAGGAAGAGCTTCCCCTAGGAGTTATGGAGATATTGGCCATGGCATATGGTTTAATGTCCCCATCGACACATCGTGTGTGGACCAAGGTTTCAGGTAAGATCTGGGATGCTTTGACCAGTTTTCCTTGTATGACTGACTGTCCGCAACCAGAGTCTAATAGGGCATTAACCCAGCGGTCATTAACCTGTACACTCACACGAAAAGTGCTTCTAAACTCTGCAGTGTAGAGAATAGATTTTGGAATATATCCTACTTCCATAGGCTCTTCAGAAGGTTTCTTGCTTGGACACACTTGTGTTATATGTCCCCAATCCCTACCCTCAAAGCACTGGGGGCTTCGAAAAGCCTGAACTTCTGGTCTGGACAGTTGGTGTTTTGGGGGTTCTGTTGCTAATCGCATCTGACTTTTCTTGTCTCTCTTCCCAAGGGGTTATCGGTTGTGGTTTTTCAGATTCAAAAAAAGTGGTACGAGGTTGAGCCCTAGAAAAGGTGGTGGCCATGTTCACTGCATGTTCTATAGTAAGATTAGTATGTTGGCAAAGCCACCTCTGGGTATTATAGGGAAGTGCCTCTCTAAGAACTGCTCCACATAAATCCGCTCCATGATTTCCTTATTACTACTTTTTTTGGCTTAAGCCATTTATATGCCACAGCTTTTAGTCTATAAAAAAGCATTTTATGATTCTCTCCTGGGGCTCCCTTTACTTTGCATAAACGAACCCTATATGCTTTTGAATCTAATCCTAGGTGATCCAGGATTATAACTTTGATTTCAACATATGGCGTATCTCCGGTGGCGTTTGCCACTTGATATACAGCTTGTGCTTCACCTGTAAATAGAGGGGCCAGAAAGAAGGGCCGTTTTGCCACTGGTTGGCCACATGCACAAGCTGCAAGTTCGAAGATGAGCATAAAAGGGTTGGGGTCCTCCCCCGGGATATATTTTTGTAAAGAGATGCCAGGGGGATTTTGAGGAATGCTTTTTTGGATTTAGCCCCCTTGTGTGCTTGCTCTTCCGCAATTTTCTACAGTCCTTCCATTTGTGCAGCCATTGTATTTTTTAATATGACCCTGTCAGCCTGAGCCGAGGTCATCTGACGCTCCACTGCCCAGTCTAATTTTTTTTTTTTGTCCTTTGATTAAGTGTTGAATGATCACATCCATTATTTCAGTACTAATGGCTATATTGCCTGCATTCTCCACCACTTGTCTGATGTCACCAGAGCGAGAGGAATGAGCTACAGACGGAGTGGTTGCTTTTGCTTTCACTTTATTCTTCCTATAGCATTTCTCTTTACATAAGCCAGAGTAAAGTCCGTTTTTTCTCTCTTTCCTTGGTAAGGGTAGGGATGGACCAGTCTGGCAGCCTGAAGTTGTCCTCCGGAGACAGCTTATCCTCGCAAAGTGTCAATGCAAACAAACAAAGTAAAGGGAAAAATCAAAATACTGGCCTTTTGAAATTCCCGACAGGGTAGGGAGTGACGGAACACCCAAGTGCTTCTCAGTCGGTTGTTTTAGAGTGGTGAGAGGAGTGCATGGGAAAGGGAGTCAGTACAGGCCCGAGAACTGATTGTTACTCCCCCATTTTCTCCTTCCTCCTGGCCTACCCAGCAAAGTGTTCCCGTACCTGGGTGAGCCACGTTCCTCCAGGAACATGGCTTGGCAAAAGGTAGTAATGTTGACCTTCTGGCTTCTGGTTTCCAGGGTCTCCGGTTCCGTCCATTTTGGCTACGCGTCTCGTTCTCCAGGGTTCAATACCTCTGAGGTCCACGATACCGGTTCTTAGCCGCGGCAGCTTCCAGGTTCACTCGTTTTCAGTTCCCTTTTCTGAGGTTTGTCATCCGTGATTGGCTCGGGGTAGATGACGTGGCAGTTGCGTTTGTTAGACTCCCAATTAAAGAGATATGCAGGCTGATCGACCAGGTGTAGTACTCTATCCTAGGTGAACTGTCCTTCGGCTGTGGAGAGAGGAGAGAGACTTAGACATCAGAAACTTACCATCACTCTTTATTGCAGTCAATGCCCCCACAGGTCCCAGTGACTTCATGATACCTTGACATTGAAATGACTTCCGTTATCACTCCAGATCAAATGGGGCAAGACGAAGCGAGGAAAGAACTCCTTCAGGAGTATCCTTGCAGTTGAAATGGCTGTATTTTCTTTGGTGCGGTAGGCCTCAACCCATTTACTGAACGTGCAAACAACCACCAACACATACTTCAAATTACTGACTCTGTCCATTTCGATATAGTCCATTTCAAGGACCTCGAAAGGAAAAGTGGAAGGGGCAAAATTGCCGGCTGGTGTAGGGCTACCCTTACTAGGATTGTGCATCATGCACATCATACAGCATTTCACTAAATGTGCAGCTGTCTTTGAAATGTGATCATTCTGCCATACGAGGTCTAACAACTTGCAAATTCCCTTAGCACTGATATGAGCTGGGCTGTGAGCCATTGTAACCACAGGAAGAACATATGCATCTGGCAACATCCATCTCTGCTTTCCTAACTTGTTAATCCAACATCCCTCATCATTCTTGTTTGCTGTACTTTCTTGCCACACTGCTAATTCCTCTAATGTGGCCTCACTCTGTATTTCCTTTACATTCTCTAGTGTATCCTCAAACATGGTGACCTCGGGAACCTTCCTAGCGGGACCTGCTACGCACATTCTTTTCATCTTCGTTTGGGCTGTTTGCTTAGCTGTCTGATCTGCAAAGGCGTTCCCCTTACCCACATCGTCAGTAACTTTCCTATGGGCGCTGCACTTCACTATTGCCAGTTTCTTAGGGAGTGTCAAAGCGGATAGAAGCCTACATATAAAAGGGCTGTGTTTAATTCTCATCCCATGGGAAGTAAGGAACCCTCTCTCTGCCCAGAGCCGCCCAAAATTATGGGCGGCTCCAAAGGCGTACTGGGTGTCATTAAAGATATTACCAACCATTCCCTCACTCAATTCACAGGCTCGTATTAGGGCGATGAGCTCTGCAGCTTCGGCCGACAGATAGGGAACTTGTGACATCTCAACTGCAGTGCGCAGCATAGAAATAGCATACGCAGCTGTTGTAGTGCCATCTGGTAATTTAAAACAAGAGCCATCGACATATAGTTCCCCTTGGTGGTCAGATAAGGGAACATCTGTTATATTCCATATAGGTATCCTAATATATGCTCAGGCAAAATCGTAACCCTTTAGCTATATTCTTCCCTACATTACATACATAACGGTTCTTAGGGACTGACCTTTTGCCTAGATACAACACTGCACTCAGAACGCAGAATTGTCCCTGGCAAAAACCTTAAACATTATGCATGAGGATTCTTGGAAGCACAGCAGGGCTAACATCTCCTGTATAATATCTTTGTACAAAGTTTATTCCCGACGCCATACTAAGTCAGACAAACTAATACAGCAAGCTAGAACTCCCGGGGATTCCCATTGGTATATATACTTCACATCTTGCTAAGAGAGGCAGAGAAGACCAGGACTTCCCGGCCGACACAATGACCAAAGATGCTGAGGTTCCTGCATGCAGATACTCCAGCTCACAGTGGTCTAACATCCCTTGCGGGGTGCCGAACCAGAGACCAGGACGGGGTCCCACAGTCTCTTAATCCAGGTAATGGTGTTGACTTTATCCTAGAGGGATTCTTGACTTAACACCTACACACATTCTAGGTACACTTAGGTACATTTTGATAGGAAGGTATCGTAGGATTACGCACTTCTATTAGCATGTATTTTATATACCTGTCTGTATTCATGACTATTGCAAGATGGTAAAACTCTATCATCTTTTTACTTTCATAGTGCTTCTAATCATGTATATCTATTACTGTCTAGTGGTTGTTGCAGCACATCTACTTTACACTAGAATAATGACTGTTCAAAAAATGGTTATTGAAAAATGTCCAGAACGTTTATTCAGTGTATCTCTCCGAGACTAAGGGAACACGAGTGACTGAGCGAAAAGTAGTACACTGTTTCAACAATCCTGAGGCATCAGGATTGTCAAGTTCGATGGTTGCCAAGAACTAGTCTCTCCTTAGGAAGAAGAGATCCTTGTGGCAATATGAGCTAGCTAATGCGAAAAGGCCAACATAACGAAGGGGGTGTTTAGAATCAGTCTGACACCAATCCTACAATGTATGTTGTCCAAATACGCAGATCCTGTTTAGGTTTTATAGGAACTATCAGTCAGGTCTACCCGTCCTTTGGTCTCTTCTTCCATCCGGAAGATACAATCATGTATCTCAATTTCCTCATTCTCAGAAGGGAGGGGTAGTAACGTGATTGGTTTTAGAGTGGCACAACGTTTGATTGTAATGTGCTTCACAAAGAGAGTTAGCTCATAACCTGCCAGACATGCAGTGGTGAGGTGCTGTGTCCTTGTCTTATTCAAAAGTATATCCACAGCATGGGGTACCATAACTGTGAGGTCAGTGTCAAGTACAAGTCCAGCCAATTGTCTTATTGAGACAGCCACAGCCGCGACCACTCTTAGACAGCTTGGGAGGGCTTGTGCAAAGGGGACAAGCACATCAGAGTAATAAGCACACAGTCATTGCTTATCCCCATATTTACGTGTTAAAACAGAACGCACACAACCACCCGTCTCATGGATATACAATACGAAGCATTTAGTATAGTTAGGGGTACCAAGCACTGGAGCTGAGCAAAGCGCAGTTTTTAATTGCTCAAAAGACTGCTGACTCTCTGGCATTCAAGGCAGGGGTTCATGCACATCTTTTTTAGTGTTAACGCAGGCTGAGGCTTAATAAGCAGTGAATAGTCAGGTATACTTTGCCTGCAATAGGAAGTGACACCTATGAAAACGCTCACATCTTTCTGAGTTTGAGGGACGAGTATTTTAACAATGGTACTGATGCGCTCAGGGCTGAATCTCCTTCCCTCCTTCAACAGCACGTGACCTAAGTAGGTGACCTCTTGTCGACAATACTGAAATTCTGAAAGGGATACTTTATGACCATGTTGAGCTGAATGTAGCAACAATTTAACTGTACTGTCTCTGCAACCTTGTTCTGTATCCGAGGCGATGAGCAAGTCATTAACATATTGGAGCAATACATTACCGATAGGGAGCGACAAGGAATCCAGCTGACTTTTCTATGCTTGAGTATAGATACTCGGACTCTGTATAGCCTTGAGGAGCTTGACAGAATCTGAAACTTCTACAAGCTCAGGTGAATTTGAACAGATATCTGCTTTCAGGATGAATGGAAATTCTGGAGAATGCATTCTTCAAGTCAATGAAAGAGAAGAATTTAGCAGAAGAAGGAATCATTGTCAAGAGAAAGTAACAACAAATATTTTTCCTTTCTGTGTTCTTCTATCTTGATGTGACAACTGTCATCAGGTTTACACTGAACACTATTTAGAAGAACAAGCTGCATCTAAATTATTAATGATCATTTATTTTTCATTTTGATAGCAACACAATTAAAAACATATAAATCTTGATGCATTAATGACAATTAAAACCACATGATAACAAATCAAATTAATACAAATCAGTTAAAAATTTCAGTAAATCGTAATCCCAAAGGATTTTCTTATTAGGAATTTTTTTATAGTGATTGTTCTATCATGAAGAACATGGAACTGTACACATTTAATATAAAAATCCTTACATCAATCTAGATTAAAAACATTGAAATATAACATATATTAATGTCCTTACATTAATATATGTTGTATTTCAATGTTTTTATCTAGATAAAAACATTGAACTACAACATATATTCCTTTGGGATTACGATTTACTGAAATTTTGAACTGATTTGTATTAATTTGATTTGTTATCATGTGGATTTAATTGTCATTAATGCATCAAGATGTATATGTTTTTAATTGTGTTGCTAACAGATGGAAAAAAATTAATATTATTAATTTACATGCTGCTAGTTCTTCTAAATAGACTCTCTAGGGTTCAGTATAAACCTGATGACAGTTGTCACATCTAGATAGAAGAACACAGAAAGAAAAAATATTTTGTTGTTACTTTGACAGTCCTGGTCCTTTCTGGTTTACCAGGGTAACTCTCTTGTTTTTAACGATCATTGTCAAGAGAGTCATGATGTCAGGGAACACCGGAAACTATTTTGTTAAAATCATGTAAATCAATCACAAATCAATAAACATCTTCTTGATACTCAGAGGGACCCAAAGGTGCCTGTATGAGAATGGAAAGAATAGGGCTGTTACACACATTAGCAGTCGTCTCCTCAAACACTCCTTTCTCAATCAAATTCTGCACAATTTTTATCAAAGATCGCTCACCTGCCGCGGGTGGTTTATATTGAGGGATACAGGGTAAATAGCACTTTTCTTGACACATATCGAAACAGGCGACATCTGCAACAAACCCACATCTGTGACGCCCGTTGCCCACAGTGTGGGTGGCACATCTTTAATTTCAGCAGGAGGGGCACATCTTTAGATAGATACTGCTTAGCGCACACCATATCAGGACCCATCATTATATAAACACCTGCGGAGGAGCAATAAATCATAGCATGCAATATCTCCAACAAGTCCAAACCCATCAAATTCTTTCTACAATTGGACGTCAATAAGAATGGTGAATCCACAGTTAAAGGACCATAGTCAACGCAAGGGGTTTCGAAATGGGGCTCACAACCAGTACACCAGAAAAACCTACCGAAACATTATTATGGCCAGACAGAGCCACCTCAGGAACCAAGGAACGAGAAATAGAGCTTTTCATCACAGGTGTAGTTTCCAAAAACTCCTTAGTCAAATCATGCACATCCGCACTAACATACGGACCTCATTGATTTACAGGTATCGAAACTGGTCCCTCACTCTGTCCCTGGCTGTCCTAGAAGTAAGACATCCCGGCCATCTCATCCGTATCATAGTCATCATTATCATGCTGTTTGCCCTGAGGGTCGTCAAAGTAGTTTTGATCAGCACAATCCTGGGATGCTACAGCATTCTGAGCCCTGTCCTCGCCACCATCTTCATCTTCACGACCCCGTCCATGAGAACCCCCGTCCTCTTGGGACTGCCACCTTCTGCAAAAGCACAGGGCACTCGCTGCGCCAGTGTCCCTCCTCCTTACAATACGCACACTGATTCAGCCCTACAGGCATAGTATTCCTGCTAGTACCGGAAAGCTGTTGGGTCAAACCACCACATCCTCTACCATACCCTCAAGAAGCCTCTTGCAACAACACCTTCATCTTCAAATCCTTGTGCTTAGTTTCCGTCTTCACCTCATCCTTATTTTCCCTGTGCTCATAATACTGCACCATATTTAAAGTAACAGAAGGAGAAGATGTGGACCAGGTACTCTCGGAAGCCTGTAATCGAGTCACAATCTCGGGGAGAAAGTTTGAAACAAATCTATTGACAAAAAATCAAACGCCACCTACAATTGACAAATCTTGTCTACTATAATCTAGAAACCCACCGTCAAACCAAGTGAAAAAATCAGACACACTCTAATCTTTCTTCTGACGACAAGCCGATAGCTTGTCCCAATCAACCTTTCTGGACCGGATAAGAGAATGCATTTACATGATAATGCGGCCTGGCAAAGCAAGTATCTCTGCTTTAGGCTTCTCACCAGGCTTCCTCTCCTGGTCTCATACTTTAAGTTGATCCCAGGTACCACACAATTCTGCAACATGATCCTGTGTGTGCACTTGTCTCCAAATATCAACCGGAACCAACAAACCAAAGAACATTTCGATATCTGCAAGCGTCAATACTGTTGAAGAAACTGCCTCAGTCAATTCTGTGTAATATGTAGTAGGATTTTTCCTAGGGTCAGGTAACTAAGTCTTAAGGGTCAAGACCTCACTCCTTTTCCATGGAGTATAAAACCACTGTTCTTGGAAACGGGCCACTACCCATGGTCTGGTAAGAACATTATGCTGATCCTGCAGCTCTGGTATTTCAGGGTGATATATGGGGTGGACCTCCCTCATTGGAAACTGAGATACTGTTGTCGGACTCTTCTCAAGTAGCCTACCCCAATAAGCAACCAACATTGAGACATTACCAAAAACTTGTCCAGGCACCATATCAGCATTGTATACGTGTTCCCTAATATCATAAATAATCTGCTGTGCTGCATCTTTGAAACTCTGCTCCCAAAGGCCAATCAAAGTAGATGACATGTGCTTAAGGGCATGCTTCTTTACAAAAGGCTCATAATCACACTCCACACATCCTCCACACCATAAATGAGGTTTCAGGCCTTCTGCGCTGCCTGATTTGCCACTACCTGTTTCTCTGCCTCTCCCATATCAGATCGCACCAACGTTCGCCGCAGGTGTTCCTTACATTTTGCCTAGTCTCTATCTTCAGGACTGCGTACTGGTGTCCCACCAATCTGTGATGTCGGGAATGGAGGAACACAAAGGGAGTGATAACAGAGGTAGCGGGCAGTAACGTCGCTGCTGGCAGGGTCATGGGTGTAAGACCTGGTGAAAGGGATGCCGAAGCAATAGATGTTGCAGAAGTGCTAACAGTCATAGTTGCCACAGACGGCGAAGACAGAGAAAGGACAGGAGGTGCAGTGGCCAAGGCAGTCTGATCAACAGTAACAAAAGTAGAAACAGCAGATACAGAAGGACCGGATACCCTGCCAACTTATGGCGATCAAAGCGGTACAAAAGGGGGTGGTGATGGACGAAGCATCTGAACCAATCAAACTCTCACACTAAGTCAAAAGATCTGGATTGGATCCATCACCGTTCTTTAGCCCACTCTGCCACCCCAGTTCAGACATGGCCATATGCAAATCAGTTTTAACCCTGTGCCTCATGGGAACAGTCCAGACCGAACTGCCAAGCCATGTCTTCCCTGGACCGGAATCAAGCATCCTAGGACCGGTTTCTGGCTCTGTAAACAGGCAAAAGGTCCTTCGAGATTGGCAAGAATGGAGTTTAAAGGGCATGGTGTAATACATTGTTTGAACTGAAAATGTTGGGAGGCCATGTAACAGCGCCTGGAGTCATTATTTGGGGCAAAATGAGCAGGGGTCCTGGCTCCTGGCGATGTCCAGGCGTGGACTGGCGCAGACGGGCTTGCCTTCGGTGCACCCCAGCGGCGAGCTGCTTAAAAGTGAGAGGCTGGGGAGAATAGTGAAAAAACTAGAGCGTCACTTCCCCAAAGTGGCCGACGGAGAATGGCCACAAGTGGAAGTGCATTAAAAGACTATCCGGTCCTCCTTCCACTCAAACAGCCGGAAATGCTGTTGTGGAACTGAGAAGAACGGACTAAAATATACAAGTAAGTGTCACAATATAGCTCCGGTAAACACCAAAGTTAAAATCCACTACACGTGCTAGTTAAAATACAGTACACATAGTTGTAAAAAAACACTACACCTCCTAGTCTGGCGGTTAGACCGCGCGATGCCTAAAAGAAAATGTGGAAAATCTGCGCTGAGAAAATCATAAAGGGAGGTCCCCAACAGCAGACGTCTGCCACCAAGGAATACACAAGCACTAGTACCTTATCTATCAAAAGGCCAGGTCTCTGGGGATGGCGTCTCCAGGGCCAAAATCAATCGGCCCAGTAGAGGGGATGTGAGGTGCACCTACTGTTAGAAAAATAAATAAATAAAAAAGACAGGACCTGGTGGATAGGGTCCTGTGGGCTGAAATCAACCCAGGGAGGGGGGCTGCACAGACCCCCTCACCCATTGCATAAAGACCTGTTCCTGAGGGATGGGGTACCCATGGCTGAAATTGGCCTAGGGAAGGGCCCCCCCCTCCCCTAATAAAATAAATTACCTATTAAAAAGCCATCCCCGCCAATTAGCCAGAGGACCCACCCCCTTTCACCAGCACTGCAAATGTGCCTCCTCGTGCACTAGTTGTTGGTGGATGAACTCCCCTTGACTCCTGAGGGTCCTTGGGGGCATACTAACCCTTCTGTTACCTCCAGTAAGTCCCACACAGCGAGATTGCTGGGAGGTCATCGGAGGTCCTGCCCCCTTTCTCCACCACTCTGCAAATGCGCCTCCTGGAGCACTACTGATTAGGGATGAAGTCTCCTTGGATATTGAGGGTCTTTGGGGATTAAGAACCCCTCCTGTTACCTCCAGTAAGTCCCAAACAGTGGTTTTGCTGTGAGCTGGCCAGAGGCCCCATCCCCTTTCTCCACCACTCTACAAACACACCTTCTGGTGTACTACTGGTTGGGAGATGAAGTCCCCTTGGATGTTAAGGGCACAATTGCTTTGACAGAGAGGAAGCTGCATGTTAGCAACTCCCTCTGTGTCAAAGCAATGCCAGCTCCTGCAGGAGGTGGGGGAGCCAGCATGAACCGCTGGGGGCCTTCAGGCTCCCCCTGTGGTCCCCAGCATTAGTAGTGTAGTTACATTATTCCCAAAAGGCTCTGTGCATTGGAATAACATAAACGATAGTTTAGACGTAGGACTGAGGTCGACTAGGTCTCTATTGAATATGTTAGACTTAATTATGAATTCCAGCTAACTCAGAGGTCACTAGAAACTTTCTTGGGTGAACAGAAATGAGTTAACTTTCCTGAAGAGACAAGAAGGGATTCGCTTCTGACAACCGCATAAACATGACAACTTTGCTCCCTCCAGAATAAGGAGTATATCTCCAGAGTCGTGTGAAAACAATAGATATCTGTTTCACTCAGTCAATCGTGCATGCTTAGTTTTACCAGAGTGCAGAGAAATAGAGAGACGGGCGTTTTCAATAAAAGTTGTAATTTATTGAGCAGTCTTCTTTCTCATGCAAGAGAAGTGAATTGCCACAATTGCAACACTTATCATAAAGTAAAGTGCGTACAGTAAAAGGAGTATTCTGAAATAATACTGTAAAAGCATTTATATGGTTTCTGAGCCATATGATACTTAAAATGGATAAAATATATACAATACATACAATGATAAAAGATGACTAAACGTACTCAACTGGTGCTTCTAAAATACGCATACCCCAGTTTACCTAACCTAAGCCTAGTACGTGGAAAGGAGTAAGTGAGCTGCAGTTTAAGTTAAGTTAGTTTTGCCAAGAATCTGAATCAAGAGTTCTCTAAGGATCTAATCAGCTCTGTACCTTGGTTTTAGAATGAAGGAGGTCTTGTATCTCTTTCTCAGGACTCGATCTACCAGCAACCCGCAAGGGTGACTGGAAACACTGGAGCTGGATTTCTCGGCAGGAAAAAAGACAGCGTCTCTCTCAGTGCGTCAAATGGGAGGGACGGCTTCCTTCGGCACTCGCATCAGCTGGGCTTTGGGTAAGTAGATAGCCGCACTGCTCCAAACCACCGTGTGTTTGCTTAAGGCAAATGCTGGTATATTTATACCTGGAAGGTGCCAAGTTTGACGTAAGGTTGGACATAAGACGTCACTAAGAACTGTCACTAAGAACTGGCAGTTCTTTCAGGACTCTCAGGAGTTCTAGGACAAATCAAAACAGAAGCAGGGGGAATTCCAGGTCTGCTGGAGGCTTGGTTTGTTTAAAGAACGCGTTGTACTTTCTAGGAGTCTAGGGAAGTAGCCTTGCCGTATTTGGACTGCATTGGCTATGACTAAATATGGATATGATTCTTATGCCTTAATAAGGATATGATTCGTTATAACCACATAAGGGCATGAATCTGGAATATTTCATTAGGGTCCTAGATACGTTCACAACACCCAATCCACGTATAATGTCCATTAAGCATGGGGGAATTTTGCGAATCTCGCGTTCGCGAATTTTGCGGATTTGCGAACTCGCAATCCGCGAATTCTCGCGAATTTGCGGATTTTTTTTTTTTGTGTTTGCGCGGGTTTCTGCCAGTTCGCGAGGGTTTTGTACACTTTCGCAAATTGCGAACTTACCTGTCGGGTCGCAAGTTTCGCGAACTTGTTGTTTCTACGTGTCCAGCCTGTTTGGGACACTCTTCTTCATCACTGCCACTCTCTGTCACCACTGCCACTCTCTGACTACTCATGCCACCCTCTGGCCCACCCATGCCACCCTCTGTTTCATCACAGCACCCTCTGGTTGTCCAGTCAGTGTACATTATTGTGGCAACGCAAGCACACCTTCCCTGCCTCAAGTGACCTGAATTAATTTGGGGCTGATTAATGTGTCACAAAATATTTTTTTAGCTGGCACCTGCTTCCTTAGTGCTTCCTGATTAGTGATCTTTCGCACTTGCTAAGTGCTTTCATTGTTGCAAAATTAGTTACAACACCTGCCCTGCCCCAACTGACAATAATGAATTAGGGGCTGATTAATGGATTTGAACTTCCAGCCTGGCTCCTGCTTGTCTCCCTTAGCTGTAATTCAGGACCTTTGTGGCATATGTGTAACTATTCTGAGGTTCAGAGCAGGGTCACATAATAGTTGCAACTGGCAACTGAACTCTGGAGGGGTCCCTCAGGAAGCACTACAGGAAATGGCTACTAATGATGAGCCTGAACTTTTGAACCTGGTAAGTAGTTTCAGTTTTGCTAAGATCGTACTTCTGCAATTTTGCACTTATTCGCGGGGCGCGAAGTTGTACTGGGAAGCCCCGAACTCACGCGAACAGTGCAAGCAGTGCGAGCAAAATCCGCTGCTCGCGGATTTGCGGATTTTGCGGGAGATTCGCGAATCTCGCGGATTGCGAATTTACCGAAAATCCGCAAAATCCGCGAGCGAAACGGATTTTCCGCCCATGCTTAATGTCCATCATTACTAAATGCTAAGCAATACTAAACATATAACGATACATGTGTTTTTTAGCCCACTCCAAAATACATAGTTTGCATTTGAAATGGTGTATACTCGAAAAATGAGTATAATACTGTACGTTTTCAAGCAGTGGTATCATTCAGAAAATGCATATTGTGTTCATTTAGAATGTTGACTGAATGAATCACGAAAATTACATTCATAAAATGGCTCTTAAAACAGAAGAGAAGGTTGAGACCATTTCATCACATATTTATACAAGACTGTACATGTGCTAGAGGCTAAGTCAAAATATTGTCTCTAGGGGGCACATGCATCAACCTATTTAGGAAGTGCAAACGGTGCGAATCGGTAAATTCGGCCATTTGCGCTTCCTAAATACGTTTTTGGGATGCATGAAACAATTTTTCAAAATTCGCATTTTTTTGCATTTCCTAAAAATGCGAATGCATTTAAGGAATCGCATTTGTGCGATTCTTTAAATGCAATGCATCAATTTTTTTTAAAATGCGAATTTTGAAATAGGACGTGCAAATTAACACGAGGTTGACCCTCGTGTTAATTTGCGAAATTCTTTAAAAAAGCACAAAAATGCATTTTGGAAAGTGTTGTGTTACCGACACACATGTCCCTAGGACATGTGTGTGTGAAACATGCACTTTAAAATAAATTTCAGGGGTGCAGGGGGGGTCCTTTGGACCCCCCCCTGCACCCTTGCAATGCATCAACAAATTGCGAATTCCAAAAAATAGAAATGCAAAACGGCATTGATTCCTATGGGCCTCTAGGCCCATAGGAATCAATGTAATGCCATTCCTTAATTGCGATTCGAAATTAAGGAATCGCAAGTTCAGAAAATTAAGAAATCCTAAAAAAAATTAGGATTTCTTGATGCATAGGATTTTGCAATTCCTAAATTGTGATTCCTTAATTTTCGCAATTTAGGAAATGCAAATTCCTACAATGATGCATGTGCCCCTAGGTATTTTAAAAATAGAAATCTTGTTCTCTAAGAATAGTTCTACTTTAAGCAGAGTATCATGTGCCAAAAAAAAAGTAAATGTTTTGGGAACTGGAGAAAAATAATTTCGCTTTCGGGAAGAGAAATAGTCCCAATGTTTTTTAGAAGTTCTGTTTATCAAAACTGAAGGCCGAATTCAAAGTTCAGGGAACGCTGTGTGCTCGCTGTTTCAAATATTATCCCCGATGTTAGGAGAGAACGTTACCTCAGATAGGCCGGCAAAAAATTTGTCTACAACAGTAGGTGAAAGTTGGGCCAACTCCGAAAAAGTGGAAATAGTGCATATGTGAGTTTCATTGCCATCATCGATGTCCAGATCAGCAAAGTTCACAGAAGGTTGTACCTGTGTGATGCCGCTTTCATCTCGTACTTCACCGCCACCTAATCGTAATGGTGAAGTCTCAACGAATGCCGTCATCAGAATAGGTAGGCGCTGGGGACAACACGTTGCATGAGCCGTTACCGAACAAAGCAAAGCATCGATATCCATTGGTACTGCTGATGGTAGTGTAAGACAGACGTCCAACACGCATTCTTCTCCGCATAGCAGACATGTATGTGGTCTTGTAAAGCGCACTGCTGCCCTGAGGCGTCGTGGCGCTGTAGACCGCTGGGGAACCCGTCCTGGCTATCCCTGTGAGATGGTCCCTACTGGGTATCTCCAAGGTGAAACCAGGCATCCCCGGCGAATGTGGGGGGCCATTGTAGAGATGAGGCAAGCTAATGCCCAGAGTTGCCGAGTGTGATCCCTGGTTAGAGTAGGCACCGAGGCGAGAATTATCGAGTCCGCTGACCCTGGTCCACGACCCTGCCGCGTCGGGAATTGAACCCTGGTCCCGGGCTGTTCTCTGCTTCCGGGTCTGCCGCCTCTAACCGGTGAGCCACACCACTCCACTGCACATCAAAGCACAGGTAAGATGCAATCTTGCCAGATTGGTCTGAATGAAAGAAACTAGGTAGTATTCAGATCTCTTTGCCGTGCCAATCCGAGGACTTTAGTGATCCGTTCTCGGTATCGTATTGCTAGGATGGTTTCTTCCATCGTAGGTAGCCTGAGTTTTGTCTGTGACTTGGCTTGCCATATCGGAGCAGGAGGAACAAAAATAAAATTCCTGCTACGAGTTCCAAAATAAGAGGCAGGCCACCGAATAGAGAATGCCCAAAATTCGTGAAGATGCCCAGAACTGTTTCAAAGGGTGCTAACAGTCCCGAAAAAATTGTCTTAATACATGTGAGAAACCACTGGTATCTGGCATGTTTAAGATTTGGCTTAACATTTCTACGAAATGCATGAGGCAATTTGTCGATAATAGGGTATGTATCTCTGCCGCTGTTCTTGTAACCTGCAGATCATACGTCTCTTTGGACGAGGTTAAAGGCACCGTTGTCTGTAAAAGAATAGACTTCATTCTGCTTAAAGTATCAATTCGAATGGAAGAGATATACACAGAAGGCCATATTGCTGCCTCCATGTCTGGATTGCTGTTTGGATACAATACTTGCATACAACAAATGACCCTGGAAGCAACGCTCATGAGATAGGCTTTTCCTGGCATCATGCCACAACAGCTGTGGCCACTTATTATAACATAGCTACCATTGGAAAGTTGTCTGAAAAAGGGCTCTATCTGTGTAGCAGGGGTGCGGTGCAGATGGCATGAAAGGTTGTTTGATGAACCTTCGCAGGCTCCATGCAAGTTAATACCTTGACACAGAAGTGTACCGCTTAGTGATTTTTTACAATTGTTACCACTAAAAAATACCTCTTTTTTCCCTCACTATAACATCTCTGTGTATAAGGCAAATTCCAGGTTGACTTGATGTATCCTTTACCCAACCTTTCATACAGGCCTGCTGGTATATACTTTTGGCAGCATTGAAACTGAAACGTTGTTATCGGGATTGTAATGGTGCGATGTATTATCCATTCGATGACCGGTCGTTCTGACATTGTCAATGGTAATTTTTCTAGTTTTTCAATGCTCAGCACTGTATAGTCTGCTCCTTTTTGTGCCAACGAGATTTGTCTATCAGTAAGGTTAAAGATAGAAAATAATGACGATGTGTTTATCAGACGCCATGGCACGTAGCCTGAACTGAGGTTTTGTAACGTCCAGTCTAGCTGTACAATAGAATGTAATTGGGACTGGCCATGTTGTAACATTAGCATATCCTGTTCTATTATATCAATAGCAGATGATACAATGCTGTCCAGTGAATACATTCTGGAGGACAGAGTCGTTAACCCATTGTCCACTACAGAAAGTGATTTTTCCAAATTAATACAATCAATTTCTCGTATTTTTTCTGCAGTTTCAATTTGTGTTATTTTCCAAGCTTCATTGTAAGCTGCGTATATACCGGCGTATATGAAACGTTTTTGACGCTGTTTGCGAGGTCCCATTATGAAATCTCGCAAGTCAGCACCTTCTTTAAGTAAAGTTAAGTGTTGCCTAATTTCGGGTAGTGTGGATTTCTGTAGCCATTCTAGACCTAGTTTTCCTACACTGTATGTTGTAATTATCCCTGGATGGTGTTTTTCTGAATAACTTGGGTCTAGCCTACATGTTTGAACCCTTGTATTTTGTTCAGGAATCTATCTCGACAGTTATAAGTGTCTGTGGGCCAGATCAACCATTTGTTCCAATCAGGAATTGTTCTGTTTTGTTTTAAAATATAGGACACGTCTAACCCCTCATCTGTAGTGGTGTTTCTATCAGGCATAGGCTTTGGTATAGACGGGTTGTTTAAATCTTTTATCTTGGCTAGGCCAAGATAAGTTGTTTGTTGAATGGTGTCATTCAGGAACAATATTTGTTCTGGGATCATGCAGGCTCTAAATAATGATTCTAAACCTTGTACCTGCCACTCTTTTGTACCCCAGATGGCTTTTGTCTCAATGTTTTTTTTCCAAAATTCAAAACCAAATGTAGACATTTTTTCATAAAGCTTTTCAGAATAAATCAATTTAGTATTTGTCAACATGTTTTTCACTCCTGTCTTATTCATGATTTTAAAATAAAACGTTTCTGGATTAGTGTAATTAAACCCTGAGAATTATGGAAAGTTCTCATAAAATGTTTTTGAACTGCCTTTTGGCGGAGTTGGACAATGTTCCCACTGATTATAACTGAGAACATTTCTAGGATTAGCAGATTTATGCAGATAATGATGCCCAAAGTGATTAAAGAAATACATTTCTTCATAATTTGAAGAACCCAGTAAATAATCATGTTCTGTAAATTTTGCTGACATTTCTAAATCTGACATCATAGTATTAATATTTTAAAAGTCCCAATCATCAGAGAAAGTACTAGGTGATACAAAGTCACTTAAAGAGATCTTGAATTGGTGTGGATATTTCAAGAGCTCAACCGGGCCATAGATTTCATAGTCAGTTTTGTCCCATGCTATACCACTAAAGTATAGGGATGGCTGTGATGTTCAATGATGATAGTTCTCTTTTTTTCGATATGAGATCTGTGTGTGAGAACTGTGTGGTTTCAGGACCAATTTGATGTTCTGACTTGCTTTGTCCATTGTGCTATATTTTCCATCTATAAATCTACCCAAACTTAAAACCAAGATGAGCCACAGAAGGAGGAAAATAAACACAATCCATAATTCAATCCATGGTGAAATTAGACATGTTTCTCTTAGTTGATGAAAGAGCTCTGTAATTTTCTTTTTGAAAGTTTTTGTTGCAGGCGTTTCTTCATGTTCACTTGGATCATCAGAAAAGTCATCAAAGTTGATACAGTAGCCAGATGCAGTTCTGTCTATTGGTGGAATTGCTTCCGGATTTCCATTGATCTTTGGATTCGCTTCTTCCTTTTTCAAGTTAGTATAGTCCAAGGCTACATCATTGTAGACAGGTGTTTCTTGACGAACTGTTGCAATATGGGTTTCAAGAGGCACAAGTTCCATGGCTTTGTTGCATAGTCCTTTTTTATTCACTGAAGGTTTATCAAATTTGATTAGTCTCTCAGTTTGAACCTCTGTGGAGTGGTGTGGCTCACTGGTTAGAGGCGGCAGACCCGTAAGCAGAGGACGGCCCGGGACCAGGGTTCGATTCCCGACGCTGCAGGGTCGTGGACCGTGGTCAGCAGGCTCGATAATGCTCGCCTCGGTGCCTACTCCAGTCAGGGACCACACTCGGCAACTCTGGGCATTAGCTTGCCTCATCTTCACAACGGCCCCCCCAGACCGCCGGGGATGCTTGCTCGCACCTTAGAGATACCCATTAGGGACCATCTCTCGGGTTAGCCAGGACGGGTTCCCCAGCGGTCGAAGCGCGGAGATACTCCTCCGGGAGTCGATTCCTAGCACTATATAAACCCGCAATTAAATTAAATTAGCAAGATTTGGTCTTCTGCTATTTCTTGGGAGTCCACTGGGCCTACTACTTATTATTGGCGACATGATTGTGGTTTTACCAGGTCGATTGATACAACTCGGTTCTCCTTTTTACCAGAAAGGGGCGGTGGTACTACTGATCTTGTTCCGCTGACAGCTAAGACAGGTACTGCTTTTCTGTAAGAAGGCCCAAATTCCTTCTTCACCGCAATCTTTTTTCTGTCCAGATCCCCAATCTTTGGAATCCAGACAGGTCTTGCTGGAACAGGTGGTTTTTCTTCAGTGGTCGTTGGCTTTAGCTTTGTGTTACTTAGATTTCTTCTTGTTTCATTTAAGTCCTGTAAAACAGCAAAACGATCTTTGATATCAAAGGTTTTTTGTTTCACCACTGAAGTCTGACAATCGAGATCATGAATGATCATTCTTGTACCAAACAAAAGTTCGTACAGAGTGATACCTCCTAGAGAATTTCTTGGCAGATTATTAAGACTACGTTGGGCACTTATTAGATGTTTGAGCCACCCGTCACCCGAACCTAATACCCTCGCTGTTATAGATTGCTTTATGTCACGTTTTTTTCTCTCCACTACACCATTTCCCTCAGAATGGAATGGACTAGAATACCGCAATGCAATGCCCATGCTGGCCATGGCCTCCTTGTAAGCCCGAGAGCTTAACGCAGGACCCTGGTCAGAATGTAGCATGCCGATTGAGTATGTGTCGATAAAGACTCGCAAATCTTTTATAACAGTTCTGGCGTCAGCCGAGCGCTGTGGCCACATCTAAATGAATCTCGTCTTAATATTTATGGGACCGCATTTGTCCGGTCGGACGCCTGCGTGTAGATAGTCTAATGCTGTCTAATAAAGGTGTCTGGGCTGGTCTTACTGAGTTAGAGTCAGATATCTGGTCAGGTTCATAACTGCGATCTCTATTGCAGTCCTGACAATCCATTGCAAAGTTATAAACTTGCATGCTCATTCCCGGCCACCAGTATCGTGATTGTAATTCTATAAGAGATTTCAGGATCTGTTGGTGCCTCAGACCCATTCCCATGTGTGCTTCTTGTATCAAGAAGATTCTCCGGTTCGTGTTTAGAATTACTCTATCCCCCACTCCAGGAATTTGAGCAAACGGTACGGAGTTTGCATCTATTATGTATGTATTTCCGAGTGGATAATTTAGAGGTAACGCCACATAGTTGCCTTTCAATGAGGCTTTTACTGCTAGTAGCATTTCACCGTCTATTTGTTTTTTCGTACGCTTTTTTGTAGCTACGGAAGCCGGTTGACCCGCTGCCGCTGTGGCTCTGTCAGCCAATGAATTACCTGCAACGTGAACGACATCACGTTGAAGACTCTGCGTATGTATCACGTGAGTCTTTCGTAGTTCTTTCTGCAAAAGAACTACTTGTTCCCATAGTTTTTTATGCTTTATTGTGGCACCTGTCTTATCTTTGTAACCGTTTTTTATCCAGGTCTGCATGGTATTATTGTAAGACTGGACACAGTAATGCAAATCGCACACTATCAGTGTGGGGAATTCGCGATCGTCATTTTCAAGCGCCATCTTTTAGAGATCTTATTTCAGCTCGCTGAGCTGTACAGTTTCTGAGTGATTCAGTTTTAGTGACCATCGGTCTAAATTTACTCAAGCGCCAGCGACCTTTAACAATCGCTCACGCTGCATTGTAAATTCGTTTTTCCACAACGTAGTGTTGTGCAAATCTGTCCGTGTAGATTACACAGTTGTAAAGTTTGAGAGGCATAATTTAATTTGATTGACAGAGGACATTCATTTTCATATTCTAGATATTCTAATTTTTTCATTTTCGGATCAAATGCGTGTCTCACGTCTTCAGTTGCAAGAGAATTTTCCCATTGTATTCATTTTGGATCTAGAGCTTTAGCAATTAGATGCCTGGTCTTGTTACTGCCTCAAGGGCTGATACTGCTGTTAGTACAGATATGCTCTTCCCTTGGGCAAGGGCTCCTTCTTTTGCTACAGTAGTTTGAACCGCAGTTAGAATTTTTTCAGTAGGACTGAATATCATTTCAGCTTGTGTGTAAAAGTGTGATTTGTAAGCTATTGGTACCGTTTCTCCCTCATTAGAGGTCAGGTATGTGAATCCGCATCTTCCTGGGATGACTCGATTACAAGGTTGCGTTCGTTTGCGCGTGTTTGCAGTTTTGTTTTAGTTAACATGTCTGTTTGTAATGATCGTAAAATTTCTGTGTGTTTCTGAGTCCAATTAATTGGTTTAAAATCAGGTTTTATTAGCTCGTAGAGAGGTTTAACCCTCTCTGCATAATTTAGAATGTAGGTTCTTCCGAAATTCAGGAAACCTAGAATTGATTGCATGTTTTTCAGCGTTTTTGGAGCTTGGAGTACTGCACACTTCTCTAAGAAGTTGTCTGCTAGGCTTTTGCCTTCACTTGATAATTCATATCCTAAAAATAGGACAGTTAGATGGGCAATTCGTGATTTTTTAAAGTTAAATTTGTACCCTGCAGATGCGAACCCAAGCATGATGGTGTTCACTCTTTTCAAGTGTGTCTCCAGGTCATCATCTGTAAGATAGATGTCATTGACATAAGATAATGCCTCATCATCATATATCTGTAGTAAGTCTGTTACCCTGGCCGAAAATAATCATGGGCTGTTCTTGAATCCCTGTGGGAGACAACAAAATTGCTTTTGTGCCCCCATGCTGGAGAAAGCGGTTAAATATCTGCTTTCAGGTGCTATGTTTTGACAGAAGAAACCATTTGAAATATCTAATGTCGTTTTATATTTCTTGCGCACTATGTTATTCATTAGTGCTGCACTGTGTGAGTTTTGTACTGCAAAGGTTTTACAACAGGAGTTTAGGTGTCTGTAGTCCAAAGTTTGCTAGACGACATGAATCGTCTGGCTTGGAGACAGGAAACAAAGGATTGTTCATTTGTGAGGTGCATGTTTCAATCACCCCCTGATATTCAAGTTGATCTAAGATTTCTCTGACTTATTTTTTAGCTTCTTGCTTAACAGGATACTGTCTCTGTGCAGTAGGCTGATTTTTTAACTGGTTTTTATGGTGAGGAGAATCCTCATCCCATCCTACATGATTTTTATATAATGCAGGGGCTTGAGCCACTGCCCATTTTCTAGCAAATGTGTATTTTTTATTAATTGGAATGTGATTTGAGAAGGCAGGCATAATCATTTCTTCGCCATGTGGGCACTCCCTGACAAACTCTGGAGGCCAGTCTTTCTCTGCTAGAAGGATATCATAGCCTTTAGATAGATTCTCCCAAAAGAGACCTCTTATTTTCCTAGTTTTGTCCCCCTCTATACGCAATGTTATTTCATATAATGTATGGGGTATGCTAACTCTGGTGTCTGCAGTTTCCACTTGAATATATTAATTTGTGTCCACTGTCTCCAGAACATTCATCAGGATCTTGCGAGCTATGGTCACTTCCGCTGCGCTGTCTAGCATTGTCTGGGCCCACTCCCCGTTTTTCAGTTGTGTCCTCAGAATTCTCGGCATGTTTTACTTTAATACTGGCTACCTTCTTTCTGGGAAATTGTAATTTTTTACTTTGATGAGCAGGTTCCTTGTCTTTAGACTTGACGTGCTCTTCTTTATGTTCTGACCGTCCTCTTCTTTCCGATTTCTGTGAGGAAGTCTGAAAAGCTCGAGAGGGACGTGTATCAATATCTTGATATCTGTCAGGTTTTCTCAAATTGTCCCTATTTCTAAGGTTGTATCTTTTTTCAGAGGTATCCCGTTGTGGAGACTTGCCCCAAAAGTTCTGGAGATCTATGTCTTCGTTGGGGAGACCTTCCTCTGGTCTGGAAATGTTTTTCTCTGGAGTGGTTTGTTTATTACCCTCACACTTATTCTTTTGAGAATTGAGATTATTTTTAATGAAAGTTTTTTCAGGATTTTCAATTAGTGTTTTTAGTCGGCAGGTTGTACCGTCAACTGTTAATTGAACTAAATCTCTATATGCTTTTGTTAATTCTTTTATTTTAACTAAGAGTTCTTCGCTTGACATTTTTTCAATGTCGGGGTGTGGTGTATAGCTGGCTAGAACCGGCCATGTGGCTCCTGGTCTACCTAGTGGACCGAGCCTGGTAATGTGATTTTGATGTTTTAGGGCGCCATTAAACCAGAGCAGGTGCTCTTGGTATGGATATATGATGTTACTACGCGTACTTTTAGCACGCATACCATTACAACGGATTTTTTACAACGCAGGTCATTTTACAACGGATACCATTACAACGCAATACACTACAACGCACATACTATTACAACGCATACCATTACAACGTAAGTATAGGTAAGTATATAATATTAATATATATTTTAAATAATTATTTTTGTAATATTTAATTTATTATTCATTATTTAATTATTAAATAATTATATTAATGAAATTAATTTTAATTTTAGTATTTGTAAATATATATTTAAAATACCCCTGTAGCCCAAAACCCATACCCAGCCATAAAACCTAAAAATACCCCTGTACCCCAAAACCCATTCCCAGCCCTAAAACCTAAAAATACCCTAAAACCTAAAAATACCCCTGTACCCCAAAACCCAAACCCAGCCCTAAAACCTTAAAATACCCCTGTACCAAAAAACCCATACCCAGCCCTAAAACCTAAAAATACCCCTGTACCCCAAAAGCCATACCCAGCCCTAAACCCTAAAAATACCCCTGTACCCCAAAACCCAAACCCAGCCCTAAAACCTAAAAATACCCCTGTACCCCAAAACTCAAACCCAGCCCTAAAACCTAAAAATACCCCTGTACCCCAAAACCCATACCCAGCCCTAAAACCTAAAAATACCCCTGTACCCCAAAACCCATACCCAGCCCTAAAACCTAAAAATACCCCTGTACCCCAAAACCCATACCCAGCCCTAAAACCTAAAAATACCCCTGTACCCCAAAACCCAAACCCAGCCCTAAAACCTAAAAATACCCCTGTACCCCAAAACCCAAACCCAGCCCTACAACCTAAAAATACCCCTGTACCCCAAAACCCAAACCCAGCCCTAAAACCTAAAAATACCCCTGTACCCCAAAACCCATACCCAGCCCTAAAACCTAAAAATACCCCTGTACCCCAAAACCCATACCCAGCCCTAAAACCTAAAAATACCCCTGTACCCCAAAACCCAAACCCAGCCCTAAAACCTAAAAATACCCCTGTACCCCAAAACCCATACACAGCCCTAAAACCTAAAAATACCACTGTACCCCAAAACCCATACCCAGCCCTAAAACCTAAAAATACCCCTGTACCCCAAAACCCAAACCCAGCCCCTTAAAAAAAAGATAATAAACTTACCTATAATAATACTTACGTTGTAATGGTATACGTTGTAATAGTATGTGCGTTGTAGTGTATTGCGTTGTAAAGGTATGCGTGGTAAAATGACTTGCGTTGTAAATGTATGCGTGGTAATGGTATGCGTTGTAAAAAATCCGTGGTAACAGTTACATACCTCTTGGTATGTTAGTGGAATTTCAACTTCCTCGAAAGGAGAGTATTCCTCTGGAGATTCCTCTATTTTGTAGTAGTGGTACTCGCGTGTCACAGCATGTACTTCTGGAAAATGTATCCAGGAATAAAATACCTCTGTCTGCCGATATTCATGGGCCTCTACCACAAATACGACTGTACCAACTCTTGATGATACTCCATTTTCTATAAGTTTTATAGTTATAGTTTTTCTTATATTGACCGGAATGATTATAGCATTTGGGGTCATCATTTTGGATAATTGTGTCATCCGCTAAGAGTTGAGCTGCCAAACAATCTTTTTCTTCGTCAATTTCCGGCATTTTTGCTGACAGAAAGTTTGCAGATCAAGTTTCAAGGAAACAAAGATTAGGTGCACAATATTTTGGAACACTGTATCCTTCAACGTTGACTAAACCAAAAACGAATACATAGGAATCTCTTCCTACTAAGTTCTGGCGGATATTAACCTTTTACCCACTCCAGACGTCTATTGTAGTTTTTACGGGAAAAAGGGGTCTGTGTGAAAAGCACGACTAAGTTACTCTAGTATCTTGAGTTAGATTATCGCCTTACCAAACGTGGGGCGCCATGTAGTGTAGTTCCTATATTCCCAATAGGCTCTGCGCATTGGAATAACATAAACGATAGTTTAGACGTAGGACTGAGGTCGACTAGGTCTCTATTGAATATGTTAGACTTAATTATGAATTCCAGCTAACTCAGAGGTCACTAGAAACTTTCTTGGGTGAACAGAAATGAGTTAACTTTCCTGAAGAGACAAGAAGGGATTCGCTTCTGACAACCGCATAAACATGACAACTTTGCTCCCTACAGAATAAGGAGTATGTCTCCAGAGTTGTGTGAAAACAATAGATATCTATTTCACTCAGTCAATCGTGCATGCTTAGTTTCACCAGAGTGCAGAGAAATAGAGAGACAGGCGTTTTCAATAAAAGTTGCTATTTATTGAGCAGTCTTCTTTCTCATGCAAGAGAAGTGAATTGCCACAATTGCAATACTTATCATAAAGTACAGTGCGTACAGTAAAAGGAGTATTATGAAATAATACTGTAAAAGCATTTATATGGTTTCTGAGCCATATGATACTTAAAATGGATAAAATATATACAATACATACAATGATAAAAGATGACTAAGCATACTCAACTGGTGCTTCTAAAATATGCCTACCCCGGTGTACCTAACCTAAGCCTAGTACGTGGGAAGGAGTCAGTGAGCTGCAGGGTAAGTTAAGTTAGTTTTGCCAAGAATATGAATAAGAATTCTCTAAGGATCTAATCAGCTCTGTACCTTGGTTTTAGAATGAAGGAGGTCTTGTATCTCTTTCTCAGGACTCGATCTCCCAGCAACCGGCAAGGGTGACTGGAAACACTGGAGCTGGATTTCTTGGCAGGAGAAAAGACAGCGTCTCTCTCAGTGCGTCAAATGGGAGGGTCGGCTTCCTTCGGCACTCGCATCAGCTGGGCTTTGGGTAAGTAGATAGCCGCTCTGCTCCAAACCACCGTGTGTTTGCTTAAGGCAAATGCTGGTATATTTATACCTGGAATGTGCCTAGTTTGACGTAAGGTTGGACATAAGACGTCACTAAGAACTGTCACTAATAACTGGCAGTTCTTTCAGGACTCTCAGGAGTTCTAGGACAAATCAAAACAGAAGCAGGGGGAATTCCCAGGCTGCTGGAGGCTTGGTTTGTTTAAAGAACGCGTTGTACTTTCTAGGAGTCTAGGGAAGTAGCCTTGCCGTATTTGGACTGCATTGGCTATGACTAAATATGGATATGATTCTTATGCCTTTATAAGGATATGATTCGATATAACCACATAAAGACATGAATCGGGAATATTTAATTAGGGTCCTAGATACGTTCACAACACATTGACAGCGGGGGCCCCAGGTTGGGGCCAGGACACCCACTTTACAGGCCGGGCCCCAAGGGATGGGGTCCCTGGGGCGTGTAGGAAACAAAGATTATGCTCTTGTATTGTTTTTCATAAGTTGCCATTCGCAGTGCCATTTTAAGTACTGGCGCCATTGTGTGTCATATTCAAAACTAATCCTTTGCCATTTCTGAGAAACAGCCTTCTCTAGGCCATGTATCCTTGGAGCTGAGTTTTGCCACACTAATGAATGCACTGTTCTTATTAGCACATACCTTTCCCACTAGATAGAGGCCCTCTCCTACCAGTCTAGCGGTAGGCACCCACAGAATGACCTTGGCACTGAGATAATGTGTTTTAAATCTTGCCCCAGGTAGTCGGGTGTCTTTGTCAGCAGAGGGCTAACACTTGGAAACATTTCACCCAGTTCGTAAATAGCAACAACCAGTGTAGGTCGTAGTACAGGGCACCACTCTAAGCGGGTGTCTTTATCAGCAGAGGGCTAGCACTTGGAAACGCTTCACACCGTTTGTACATTGTAAAAACAGGCTTACATATATGTACAGGGCACTAGCCCAAGCTATGATTGCCCACCTTGAAACTCGCCTCAGAGAAAAGCGGGTGGTCTTCTTCCAGAGAGGCTAAATATTAATAACATCAGATAAGCCTCACAATGCTTGCTAACTTTTATACTGGGCACGCAATGTACTGTACTGTACGGCACTCTACCAGCAGATATAGGAGGTGAATTTGATACATGGGGGTAATTCATGTGTTTTTCCTGCAGGCTAACAAGAGTAGCAACGTGGACAACCGCTACAGTGACAAGGAAAAGGGGTCACCGGTATGCTCAGATAGGGCATTAAAGAAGTAAATATACAACAACTGGTTGTGGGGCCAATGGGGCAGAGACAAAATGTGTCTCTAATGGGTTAGCTGTTGCATCGATAAAAGTGTGTTGTCTGTATTTTTTAACTTGTTCCCTAGGTAACTATTTACACGTGAAAGGAAAGCAGAGTGGTGATACTGACCCGTGCCCTGAAGAAATTGCCCTAAAATATCCAGGCAATGAAACATGTTGGCCCTCTATGTAGATAAGAGGCAACAGAGTGTCTTTTTAATGTGAGCAAACCCACAGCATAGAATAAAGGTGAACAGCTAGTGTTAGTTGTAGCTCATTTTTAGTATCAATAAAGTGCTCCTTAAGTGTCAGGGTCCACTTAATGGGGTCAGAATTTTATAACACTTTTGTGTTTTTAACCAGTATCTTCACAACTGGTTCACTGTATACTCACCACACATCACTATTATTATTATTTTTTTTCAAAATTGTTTTCTTTATGTTCGGGTTGTGCTAATGTTGAGAACCTGAGCCCACTGGTGAGAACCTACCAGTGGACTCCCATGGTGTTACTTCCGTGAGGCACCCCTTACCTTTGTACACATTGTTTGCATTCTTCGCACTTTATTGGCACTAATCTGGGATTTCATTATTTATCACACTACACACTGGGTTGCACTGATAGGGAGCATTTTTAAATTTTTACAAATAGAACAGTGACTCATGGTGGAAGACAGTGTATGATTAACCACCCATGCAGCAGACAAAGTTGTGGCAGACAAAGATATATATGAGGTTCAACTGTATCTGTTCTAGCATTTAGGTCGGGTCACTATTGTATTTGGACTGAGATAATGTGTGCCTGGTCTGAGAATCGAAACTCATCCTACTGTACTTCTTTATTCCAGCCGCATTTGCCTGTAGAATTCCATTATGGGCAGGGTTTCCTTGGTTCAGAAACGTACAAAATGTATCTCTATGTTTGCTGAAGTCAGTCCCTCTGCAGCAATCCTGGGAGGCTGGTCAGACTGGACTCCGCTCGAGTGTACCTGAATAAAATATACTTGGTTTGTATCCACTACTGTCTGACCGACTCTTCATTTGTATGGAAGGCTGAGAGGTGGTCACGAGTAACCCTGTTGGCTCTAATCAGGTTGGTGCCCGAACAGGTACTCCATCGGGTGATCCATCCTCGTCCACGAACGGGTGTGGAGGTAGGGGGCATTGTCGGGTCGGACAGGCGGACCAGGGATCCCTGCATGAGAGAGTCCTGAACTCGGAGCATCCCCATCATTCTAACTGGGTGGGGTTTCACCCACTTCATCCTGACTGGGTTCCTGAAAGGCAAAACCTTGGATTTTACCCTTTGGTCCGAAGAGTCAGCAGTGGAGAATACATTTGTTTGACCTGTGTGCACCAGGTGAGTTTGTTTTGGTTCTTTGCGGATATAGTACCATTTTGGTTTGTCTTCGGTACGGTCTGAGAACCAATTTTGGTTTGCATTTGGTACAGTCTAAGGGCTGATTTGGATACAAAGTGTATGTGAACACTTTGACCGGCAACATAACTACTTTGGCTT